>NW_010406306.1:26591-44681 GCF_000710305.1 Buceros rhinoceros silvestris | reverse complement strand
GTGCTCCGTGCAGTCCGTGACTGTGTTCAAACGCACCTCTCCCGGTTTCCCCCTGCCAAGTGCCCTTCGCTTTGGGAGTCCATAGCGAGATGCTCTGTGACCTGCACCAGGATGCCCCTCTCCACACACTTCTGCTGGCTCACAGGCTGGTTCCTCCTCTCTTACCTGGTGGTTTGGCTGTATTTAAACCAGAGGTTATTGGTCTGAGTGGCAGTAAAAAAAGTACTTTTATTTAACAGTGAATGCCAGGCTTGGATATGTATTCAGTCGCTGTTTACCTCTTAAAGCCTGAGGGGGAATGTGTGTTTGAGTATTGTGTCTCTACAGTCTGCAGCTTTTTTGCTCTTCAGGATAGTTTTTGTTGAGTTGTTTCTGAATTGTGAGTTGTGCATTGTTGAGCTGTGCCCTATGGCTTCTAGTCCCTAGAATTCCCCACTGTGGGGAATCCTCTTGCTCAATACCAGGATTTTGCATTGTTGCCAGCCCCTGAAGTGATCTGAAGGTGTCATTGGATGGTTCCTGGCGGCTTCATGCGTTCTGTTCTTCCTTAGGTTTCAGAGGACTGTGTTGGACCTCTCTTTACAGTGGAGATTTGCCAGACTGCCCAACAACGCCAAACTGGAGATGGTGCCAGTCTCTAATAGAGCGGGAGTTGGAAACACGGTATGTTTGTTTTGCAGTGTGACCCCTCTTGTTCAGTTATCAGTTATCGTCAGAGATAATGGGCAAGTGCATGGTTAGGCTTGGCCACCCAAAGACTGGTTGAGGTGTGGTGGAAAACGGTGATGTAGTAGCTGGAAGACTTTGCTTACAGTCTGTACAATAGTGGGTTCCAGCTGTGTGCTGGAGGGTAGGGAGGTCTTTTGGGGAGCTGGAAAACTAGCAGTCTTGAATGTATGAGGCATTAAACATCACTGGTGACTTTGCTCAGCAGTTGAGCTACTAACTCAGTTCCCTTTCCTAACTGCTATTTCAGTGGCTGTTGCCTGCCTCTGGATTTTGACTATATCTCAGATTCTCCCAGGATTCTCTTTTACTTCTTTCTCAGCGTTGCTGTTCACGGTTGTTCACGCAGCTTTAGAATTTTTTGTGATGTGTGCTGTGTTTAGCAGTTGCTGAATGTCCCTATTTAGAGTAATTTTGAAAGGGCTTGCAGATGCCATGTTCCTAGGAATTACTGTCACGTTTAGGAGATGTAAAAGACTTTTTCTGTGTGTCATTTTAACAGCTGAAGGCATAATTTTAAGACAATACATAGGTGTTAATAAGCGTAACTGTTTTATGTGGTAAAAATGATGTATGATCTTATGTAAGTAGTCTGGGAATGAAAATTTATCTATTGCTAAGGGTCATCTCTCTTCTTGCTGCCTTTCTCGCGTCGAGTTTCTCTGGTTTTGTGAACCGTGAATTCGTCTCTTAGCGCTAATCTCCTGGTGTCTGTCTGCCAGAGCGCGTTAGTGGAACTTTGTTATAGGCAGTCGCTTTAGCTGACACAAACCGATACAAACACGGAGAAGGGATCTTTGTGCTGTGAGAAGGTTTTGCAATCTCTGCTCTAGTTCGCTCTGGGTGTGTGACGTAGTTTTAGGGGTCACAGACGTCCATGTTTTTCTCTGTAAAGCCTCCATTGCTTTTTGTTTTGACACTAGTGTTTTCTTTCTGACTTCGTAGTAGAAATAAGTTTGTGCTCCAAATGATGCATTTAGTTAAAAAAAATACCGCAAGCTGGTAGCATCTGCTTAAAATTTTCAGTTAAAAAAGTTGGGATGACGTGGAGTTCTTCCAGTGGGAAGTGTTCCCATTAAAATGGTACAGTGGTGGCTTTATCTGCCCTTTGCATGCAATTTGGGAGGTATTGTACTGAAGGAAAGTGGTGATTTTATCAGAGAATACAGGTTTCTATAAACCACAAGTTTGTTGAGCAAATCTGGTATTTTTAAAATAGAATGCTTTTGGATTTGCCTTTGTATGTAAAAATCATTGATAGCGCTAAGACAGTTTGTAAGTGCAGGTGATCTAGGGCTGCCATCGGCGCAGTTCAAGGGTTAAAGTTGTTAGCCTTTTGTTTTACATGTTTGTAAACTTAGAAGATAATTGGCACTGGTCTCATATTTTATATAGAGCCTGGGATTTTTAAAAATACTTTTATAATTGACTGAGTAGGACTTTCGTGACATGTTTTGCTTTGAACTGTTGCCCAAAAACTGATGCAACTGGTAGTCTGGATTTCTGGGCTGGATTCTTACAGAATGGTGATGTCAGCTGTCATCACTCCGCTGTAGCTGAGAATAATCTCCGGCGGGTCTCCAGCACAGGAGAAACCAGGAGTCTCTGTTAGCGGTGGGGCGAAACGACTCAGTTCTGTTGGCTGGTTGTTGATGATGCCACCGTTTCCTTTGTGTAGAAAAATTCCTGACTCCAGCAGATCGCGGTTTGCACTCCTGTGAGGACGAGTGGGAGCTGAGGCAGATGACAAACATATTCCTCCAAGGAGTTCACAGTTGATTGTCAGTGTGTGGTGCCTGTGTTTTCCCATCTCCGTCCTTCTCTTTCCCCCTCCACGTGCGCACACACACACCTCACGCTCTCACAGCGAGAGAGGATGCGCTGAGACTGCTGACGCATGGAAACACAGAAAGCAAGCAAGCAAGCTGCTGTTGATGTCCTGGGCTTATGTCCTTCTCAGGCTTTTGGTAGGGTATTGTCCACCTGGGCTTCAGTACGGCCTTTGACACTGTCTCTGTGAGATCCTCATATGTAATACTCGTAGAACTGCTCTGATACTAACTTCTAAAATAATCGTGTGAATACCCCTCTGCATTTTTAATTAATGTAATCCTTTGCAGTAAGTGTTTGGAAGGAAGTCATGGCTTTTTTGGATAGCAGATTCTAGACGTCATTGAAATATTGAGAAAATTGTGGAAAAAAAAGTTTTCGTTAAAATTTCAGAATTACTTCGGTGTATTTTTCCTATAGGTTCGGATCGCATTACAGTTAGATGATGGCTCCCGTTTACAAGACAACTTTCTTTGCCAGCAGACTTTGTGGGAACTTCTCAGCCATTTTGCAAAGATCAGGTGAGCAGTGCAGTGAGAAAATACTTTTTGGATGAATCTCTGCATGACAGTAGTTAGTTGTTGTTACAGTGATCCAGCTGAATCCAGCAGATTTGTGGAATTTGTATTTATTTGGCTGTGGGTTTTTTTTTTTTCCTTTACAACACAGATGTTTGCCTTTTCCCTGCTCTTTCAGATTTGTCACTCCATAGTTTCATTATGTTCAGAATCATTTATGTTGGAAAAGCCCTTTAAGCTCCTCGAGTCCCCCCATTCGTTCTCCCAACACTGCCCGGTCCTCACTGACCCCTGTCCCTCAGCACCTCCTGGACACGGCTGGGAGAACCCTCCAGGGATGGGGCTCCACCATGGCCCTGGACAGGCGGGGCCAGGACAGCCTCAGCAGGGAAGGGTTGAGGCTTTTTACTTTTGTGCTGTCACTTGTTACCTGAGAGAAGAGACTGACCCCCACCTAGCTCCAACCTCCTTTAATCCTGGAGCAGCGTTCCTGGTTCAGGGCACGAAGTGGTAACGAACAGCTGAGGTGGTAGCCTAGTCCTAGGTGAACTTGATCACCAGTATTCCTGTGGTGGAGGAAGTTCTTTCTTAAGCGAGTTGTTGTTGCTTTTGAGGCTTCCTCTCGTGCAAGTTGTTCAGGGAATCTGGAGCTCTCAGCAGGCTAATGTGGAATCTTCAAAAGACTGATTAGATCCTGTTTACATTCAGTGCTTTCTTTTGTCTTGAGTTTTGACTTAAAAATACTCTATTGTTTTGAAATTTCAAGCTAATACACTTTTCTCCAAAGACAGTTCTTTTATTTTTGTCATGGCTTGGAAGAGGAAACCTTGAAGCCGTGACAGCCATTCTGTTCTGAACAGAATTTGCAACTTTTAATTTTCTATTGTAGTTGGCTTTACCTTTCTCTTGATAAAACCTTTTTGCTACATCCCGTATTTCTATCTTGTTATTTCTCTTCATTCCTCACCTTTTGCTAGTTGCTTTGTTGCATTTGACTCTCTTTCTCATCTGTACAGATGCTGTGCTGTGGTATTGTGCAAATAAGACCAATTTTTGTGAATTTCTCAAACCGATTAAATACTCCTCTAAAGACATGGTAGCTTTCTGTGTCAGAGCTCGTGTAGTCTCCAGGACGGCGGTGCTGGAAAAGCCGTGAAGCGAGTAGCCACCAGTAAGGGTGGTGGTGCAGTAGTGTTCAGATAAGCTCAGCCTTTTAGGGTACAGTTCCAGGATGCAAAATGACGGATTGTCACCTGTTAGCTGAGCCGTAGTAGTTGACTGGTTACTGGTGTGTCTTAGTTCTAGACTAACAGAATACTTTAACTGAAGTTTAAAGTTGCTTGTTCTACACTGCAGTTGAAAAAGCCGAAGCAGGAGGGTTTTGTGGTGGAGTTGGCTGATGTTGCCTCATTAAGTCAGGGTTGCATGGCTGAATTGTGTGACTGAAGTCGCTCTGGAGCTGTTTCCAGGGTGAAGGAACTAATTCTTCCAGCCTCCCAATGATGTGCTGTTAGTTTTCTGCTAGCTTAGTTCCCTCACTGCCCCGTGACAAGATCAAAGGAGTGACTAGTGCTGGCCCAAGGGAGGGAGTTTGGATCAGGGGCATCTTCTGTGTAGCAGAAGGGGATTGGACAGTTAGCGCTCACCTCCTGTCTACCTGTCCTCATGCTGTCTGTGCAGCTTTGTGGGGAATTGGCTTAAGTAGCTGATTCAGCTGAAGAATAGTGTTTTCCCTGTGTTGCCTCGGGTGGGTAAGTTTCCTAAGCTGGTTAAGGGTTGTCTTTCATAGGCAGTTAGGACAAGTGTATCCTGTCTGGAAACAAGGATCCAGAGGAGGAAGCAGCAGATGGGTGGGGATGGCATATGTCAGTTTTTCTACTCAATATGTTGTGTCATTGAACCATAGTTTGATTGAGGTGGTCTAGTGACTAAAGCGATATAAATGAGGTTTATCGTTCTCTTTTCACCTTTAATGGCCAGAGACCAGGTCTACACTGTGGCATTTACTCTGAAGTCAAAAGGGACAGTCTTCATGTAAGTGCTGGAGAAAAAAAAATTTTTTTTTCTTTTGATTAAGAGGTAGGCGAGAAAAGCCAGATATAATTTTCTGGCTGTTTTAAGGCCCCTCTTGTACCTCACTACATACTTTGTGCCCTCTGGGAGGAGAAGAGTGCCTGTGGCAGTTCAGGAACTAATTGACTAGTGGGGTTAGTAATTATGCACAGTGACAAACAGCCTGTGTGTGGTTTTTTTGCACGTTAGTTGGTTATCTTTGGTTTAAATTTTGAGCTTTTTATATAATTTTACTCCTTTGGCATGGTTTTATTTGTTACAGGTTATTGTAATACTAATAGTTAATGTATGTGCTGCTCTTTTCTTAAGCTCCTAATGGCTACGGCATGCTAAGCATTATTAACTTCAGTGCGTAAGACACAAGAGCTGTTCTCTTCTGCCGTCTGGAAGCAGAGCTCACATGACTGGATGGACTTCGCAAACTTTTGATGATGTTCGAAAAGCAGGAGCTGTGTGTGACTTAATCACGAAACAAGCTGGATCTATCGCCGTCCATATAGATTCCGCGGGCTGTGCTGCTGTTCCGTCTGTATTGACTCAGTTGACTAGCGAGTCAGCTAGTTGTTGACTTTTGCTGAATCCTCCCTCTGACTTTCCAGCTGGAGACGTTTTCTTGGAATGCTCAGCTGCTCTAAGTGCGTGAGGGGAAGTATTCGAAATCCACTGGAATTTCCCCTGGGTTTCCAGCGTCCATCTTGGCTAATTGGGTCTGAAGAAGGTCTGGAAGCTATTGTAAGGCTGCTCCTCCTCTCAGCGTGCGGCAGTCCTTGCACAAGATGTTTACAGGCCCTGTCAAATCACTACATGAAGGAATCTAATCTGCTTGCCGTTCCCCTTCTGAAGAGCAGCACATCAAAGAAATGACAGTGTGTTTGATGTGTGTGCTTGCCTCAGTGAATGCATGTAACGGATTAGCAGCAGCTGGAGGAGGAGCCTGCTAGCTTCCAAGAGTTATACAAAAATAAGTCTCTGGGGGATCTTTGCTTGGAATCTGTTCTGCAGAGACTGGTTGAGGACACAAGCGTTGAATACCCTTTTAGCATGAGGCCTGGGAGAGCTGTTGCTGTTCTGTCTCCCACTCTTGTCTGTCTGGCAGCTTCAGCAGCTTTGTAGACTGTTTTACATAGAAGTGATTGCAGCCTGGACACGTGAAGACAGTTTTGACAATGACTATGACTCTTCACTACTTTTGTGGTATCGTTCATTAAGTTTAGATATTTTCCATATGTTTTTGAAGACTCTTTAACCCAAAGTGTTGCTTGGATTGCAGTGGAGAGCAGTTTTGGAAAGGTGTATGAAACTAGGTTGTGTGAAGTCCAGTTGGTTTCCTCTCTTATGGGTCTATGTGGTAAGGACGTGTGTTCGGTCTGATCAGCTTCTCTCCTTCTAAATGGTGATCATCCACCTTTCCTGGTTGACAGGTAACTTTACCTTCAAGCTTTTGTTCCTCTAGGTGGTTTGTCTGCCTTTTCTGTGATTTTATACTGTTTCTGCCACGTCTCAGCGGTCCGTTATCTTGTGTGCACTTTTTTCAAGGATTCCTGTAGGGATGCAGCCAATTCTGATTGGAAGCAAAACACATTGAAGATAAGGCAGGGATGACCAGCTCTCCTGGGTTGTCTGGACAAGTCTGAACGGACGTAGCCTGCTGTGGTGTGCTAAAGGTCGTGTCTTAGGTGCTATTTTGTTCCAATCTTCTCATCAGGAGATGAGATTTTTTTCTGTCTTTCCTCATGGAGCGTTACCCTTTGGAACTTGGTTGCTGCTGTGCAAGAAGTGAGGGAGGCTGGAGACTGGGTCTTGAATCACAATATTATCCTCATTCTGTATTAGGAACTTAATCTCTCAATTCCTGCAGCACCTTGTATATGGCTTTCTGTCCTTGACAGAGAACGACTAATTGCAGAACTGCAAATGGTGGCAGACCTGATCTAGTGTTGTGGTTGTGCATCTTGAGTTAGAAAGTTAACTGTGTTTCATAACCCAAAGCCTGATGTAATCATTTGGGTGCTCTCAGTGAGTCTTTTGCTGTCTGCACCACGGGATTTGGTGTGGTGGCTGGGAGACGCGTTCCAAAAGAATGGTACCTCAGGAGCCCTTGTGATCTGTTGCAGCTAGTCTGGATGTAGTTCTCGGTCTCTGACTTCTCTAAACCAGGCCCGACCCTCAGGACTGGTTTTGCAGGTTAGTTGCTTTGGTTTTGCTAACTCTAGTGAGTGGAGCTTCTCAGTTTCATTGTGACTCACCTTGTCCCGTATCACCATGCTGTTGCATGCTTTATTTAGAAACGCTTGAGTTAACCTTTAGATCAAGATGCTGCAATTAAACTAAACAGGAGTCTCAGTTCTGGTCTGTGCTTAACAGGTTTGCTCCCCTACATCCTCCAGCTGGAAATCTTTGATGTGCTCTTGCACATGAGGATTATTCAAGGGTTGAGTATTGTATTTTTCTAGGTGACTCTCATTCCTGAATGGCTATTTTGCTTACATTTCACTGAAGCAGATTTTTGACCGTTAATGTAAATGTCCTTGATGAATATTTCTGGAACTTAATGGCTATTGCCCTTCATCTTCTACTCTGTAGGCTGTTTGGCTCTTTCTTTGTTCAGTTGTTTTGTCACTTTGTGCTGGCCTAAATAGATTCATGTTAACACATTCTGTAAGACGTTGGTAGTATACGTATTCTGAGCTGGACATCTGTGACATTTGTCGCAGATGTCTGTGTTTGGGACAGAACAGAATGACTACGTAAAGCAATGTTGGCAAAGCTATTGTTGTTAAGTAACTTTGAACGTTATTGAGGTTATTGGAACCGCTGTGTTGAAAGTAGTAGGATGTATTTGGGTATGCAGGCTCTTGTCTTACGCTGTGCAAGCAGATGGCTAAAGTGCTGAGGGTCATTTTCTTACCTGAACAGAAAATGTTATCCCTGTCTTACGGTGGTCTCTCCCTAACGGCTGGGTTTATTGCGTGCCTGTTTGTGGACTTAGCTCCACAGTAGAAGCCTCTCTGACAGTAGTCAGCGTGGCCGCAGCACGGACATTGTGCGTCATGTACATAGTCATATCAGAATTAGCTATTTGTTGACTGAATGGGTTTTGACTATTATTTAAGTGATCCTTTTTCTACATAAACCCCAGAGATACCTTTGTGTTTGGTAATATTACATCCCAAAATACATATGTTTAAATTACACGCCGCTGAAGGCAAGATGTTTTAAGCAGTGGAACTCCATTCATTAACTCCTTTCTGGGGAAAGTCAGAAAATGAACCGGCTTTGATCACTGACATCCTTTTCTTACAGTCATTCCCTGTTCCATCCTAATAATGCACTAGATATAAGCAGTCTCAGTTCCTGCTTAAATTTTATGACACTTGGATGCCAAGCTGATGAATGTTCTGCAGATCCGTTGAGAAAGTGTGTTCTGTGACGACTACTGCAGAATTACAAATAATGCAGAGAAATTATAGACGTGTTGGACAGAGAGTTCTACTTGTAATTTCCAGTGAAAAGTACTGGATTTTTTTTCCATACTGTCAAGGTCATGCAGGTTTTGTGTTTTCCTGTGGAGCTCACTGCAGAGACTAGAATCAGGTGACTTAAGAGGCAGTGAAGTGCAAGTGTTCACATAACCCTGTCAGTCATTTGCAGAGCTCCCCATGAGTTCGGTAGTCATCTCCTGCGTAATAGGGCATAAACCGACAAGCTGACTTCGAGGACTAGCTTCAGCCTCGGGAGATGAGCAGGGATGAGTTGCTTTGCTGGGCTGTCAGGTGGGTTTCATTAGCTTTTCATGGATTTGTAGCGTGGGGGTTTCTCTTGAAGTCACCCAAGGTGATGTGTGATTGTTCCCTGGTGGGGAGAGGTGCAGGGGAAAGACATTTTTTTCTCCCCAGAGCTTGGACTCCAGTGAGCAGTAAGATCAAGAGAGTTTACTGTGAGGAGGAATTTCAGCTGTTTTGCTCTTGACGATAAACCAGCTGTTACAGCGCTGATGGTATATACAGCTCCTTAGCAAGGGATGTCCTGGTGCAACTGCAGTGACGGCACTCAGGACAGAATGTGCTAACGAGCTACTGGGGTGTTACAAAGACGAATGAATCTCATCAGTTCTCATTGTGTTCATGGGGAGTATCCTGGGGCAATGCTGTAACTTTTAATCCAAAACTTTAGGAAAAAATGGTTGTGAGAATTCCATCAGTTGCCTTTCTGAACCACCGCTGTCTCAGGGTGGACTGTGTTCTGGTCATCTTTTGCCATTGGTGTGCTTGGGGGAGAGAAGCAAACTATTCTTTTCCTTAATTTCATGTTTTATCACATTCTCAGCTGATTGCAGCTTGAGTTCCACTTTGTCTGCTTAAGGGGAGACTAGCTGCTGTTGAATCTAATTCTTTCACTGATTTGAGTGCTTCAGTGTAATGTACTAGTTAATTCTTTAAGGCTTTTTACTTTTCTACAGACATATAAAGCTTCTTTGGTAAAAGTGTTAGTCCTTTTATTTTTTTTTTCATTAAGAGCACCCTGTTGTAGGGTTTTCTGCATGTGCTTCCTTTTGAAATTGCACAGATGAGAACCAAGACTTGCTGTGACAGGCAGTGATTGGCTTTTCCCTGTCTATCTTCTGGTTTTGATCAAGTGAGTATGTAATAAAGCTGCTCTTCTACTGGAATCCCTCAGAATTGCTTATAGAGAGGAAAATGGGAAGAGTAGCATCTTGACAAGAGTAGCATCTTGAAGTTTTTTGCCCTTCTCTAAGAGCCCTTCACTTACGTCTCCCTCTGCAGATGGACTGTCAGCAGTTTGCATCACTGCTGATACGTGTCCTGCCTCACTGAAATGCTTAAACACGGGTTGATCGTCACTTCATCTACTGCAGCAGCCATTTCTTTGGCTTTGTTTTGTCCCTGGTCTCCAAAATCTGAAAGCTTCTGCTGTTCATTTCTTTCTTTCTTTCTTTCTTTCTTCCTTTTTTTCCTTTCTCATCTGTCTGATACTAAGGCAAGTTCTTTGTCCTCAGATTATTTGCTCTAGAGCAGTATTTCATTCTGTTTGTTGCTGTGCGTATGTGGAAAGAAACGGTCCCGTCCCCAAGGAAAGTGCAGTCTGAACTATAATGAACTATTTAACTTAGATAAGGCTGTAGAAAGAGTAAGTATTATTAAGTCATATTCCAGATCAGGTACGGAGTCGTGTGCTCAGATTGATCTAGTAAGATGGGCTAATTTCGGAATTAACTTTCATTATTTCTCCTTTGTTTTTAAACTTTCAGGGCTGTGTTTAATGTACTGCAGCAAGCTCTTTACCCGATGTCTGACTTTGTGAGCTGTATAGTGGTTGCTGCTGGAAGAACACGGAGGAGAGCGTTGCTAGCTAATTGCATTTCTCACTATTGCTCTGTGTTGGTTTTGGAGCGGTAGGCTGTTCTACAGATGCTACAGTATTTTTCTCTTTCTTGCAGGGAGTTTATGGAACAGCATGGTGAATTCTCTCCAGTCTGTATTTACATGCGGGATGAGGTAAGTCAGCAAAGTCGTCTGGACTGTCTCTTCTCCTTCTGTACCCCAAAAATAAGAAAAAGTCAGCTCTGCTTTCCAACCTGGAAAGTGTTTCTTTTGAACTTTCTTGAGAGGGGAAGTAGAAAAATGTTGGTCTTTTCAAAGCATGACGTGTCTGTACGGAAAAAAGCTCTCTTGGAACGTAACCCTGGGCCGTTTAGACCTCTGAGCCCATAAAATGAGCTCAATGACCTGTTTGTGTTTTTTCTTTCCAACTTCTTTTAAAGCTCAAGTCAAAACAGTGGTTTCATTTTAATAAATATTTGCTTTTCTCTGTGTTTTGATCTTTTGCTATTAATGTTTTGTTTAATATTTTGCATGTGCGTATTACGGAATTTGCTCTCCCTGGCTGTCCCCTTCACTTCCCTCTGACCTCTGTGGACAGATCATCTTTATTCTGGAACAGGTCATTACAGGCAGTCGAGAGGTGTATGTAATGAAATCGGCTGTCTTTCGGCTCTGAAATGTTGCTTGTGATTTAACTTCTGACATTAGAATAACGCTTTGCTGATGTTGGGTCCAATTTGGATATGTGTATGGGATAGAAATAGAGGTAGGTTGTCTTCCCTCGAGATTTTTTAATAAGGAGTGAATTTGGTAAAATAGTACAGGCAGATACAGATGGATTCAGTCTCGTTTCCAAGAAGAGTGAGTTTGTTTCGAGCTGTTTCTGGTGCTGCGTGGTGTTTATTTTTATGAAGGCTTCTTTCTAGAAAGAGTGCTCCAAATGGGCACCCAGGTAGGCAGTTGCCGTAATTACTTTCCCCTGGTTTTCTTGCAGATATCAGGAAAAGGTGCCCTAGAGAAGACAACACTGAAGTCACTCGGCCTGACTGGAGGCAGTGCTGTCATCAGGTTGGGAGGAGCAAAGTTTGGATTCTTCATTTTAACTTTCCACTCTGGTGGTGAATTTGTTTTGTTTCAAATACCAAAAAAAAAGCACGAAAAAGGTTCAAAAAGACAAACATTGCGGCACTCAGTAATTATTGCATTTGCCTGTTTATCTGAAACTGCTGCCCAGATGTGCTTCGCACAGCTGCAGATGCTGGCACTGACCAGTCATGTGCAGATTAAAGGGGCTTGTTTGCTGCTTTTTTTTTATTCTTTGTGTGTGTGTGTGAATGAAACAGACAATTCAAAGTTAGAAGTCTCTTTGAGAAGACGATCATCTGTCACTTCATTCTTCCCTGCTGTGGATTTCAGGCATTAAACACCCAGTCCCTGCAGTGCCTCCTGCTGACTGCTGGGGAGGGTGAGGTGGGGGACAGCCTTTCTGCAATCTTCTGCAATCTTCAGTGCGGTGTGTGCAGAAGGCAGGAGCGATTAGAAGCTGTGCAATACAGCTGACTGCTGTTTTCTCCGGGAAGATGGTTTTCTTCCTGTGGAGAGGGTAGTTCCTGTTCTGGATTTTTGCACAAACTCCCCACCCCTAACTTCGGAGCAATTGGAGCTTGTTCTTTGTGTGTGACTGAAAGAAACAGATCATTAAATTAGGGGTGTATTTGAGCCTAGCAGTCTTTTTTTTGTGTTGTGGTCATGGTGAGAATGGGGAGGGCAGTGTTGTTAGGATAAATGATCTTGGTTTTGTTCCTTTTGGTGTTGCCTTTAAGAGTTGTCATGAAGAAGTGCAGTTCATCCAGTCAGGAGGAAGGTGTGAGTGCCACGGTGCGGTTTAATGAGCCGACAGTGAGGTCAGGCTCTATTGAAAGAGCAGAGGATGTGCCCCTACCTCAAGCAAACACATTCCCAAAGGACTTAGACCACAGGGATGTGGCCATGTCTTCAGACAGCTGCACAGACAAGCAAGACTCGATTAGAGAATCTCATGCCGGCTTGGAGGAGCTGCAGCCTTCCTCAGAGCCAGAGTCTACCCCGTTTGTCCCCTTTTCTGGAGATGGACAGCGTCTGGAGGACTCTTCCGTAGCTACACCATCTCTTGGGTTAGATGTGACATCTTCAAAGTTGCCAACAACTTCTTCCAGCCCTGGAGGCCCTTCTAAGCCAAAGAAGTCTAAGAACAGCCAAGAACTGCAAAAGGAGCAAGAACAGGTAAGGGAGAATTTGTTTGCAGCGAGGGCTTTTATCTTGCCTTGCCCGAGGCTGAGCTGTATTTTGCCCCATAATACAGGGTTAGGTGCCTTGGTGACATACTGCCAAGAGTTCAAAATGCAGTTCAGGAACTGCCTTTTGAACAGTTTACTGTAGGAAGTATGAAGGATGGGAATTTAAGAACTTGCTGTCTAGAGGCAAGCAAAGCTTTGAACACTGAGGTATCCTTGATGATACCGGAAGAGCCTCAATCTCTGTGCCTCAGATTCCATGCAGATTTCATTAACAAATGCCCACTGGGTCACCCATCCCTGGGTGTTGTCCTTCTTTTAAAAATATCTATCTACTGTGTAGTTTCACTAAAGATGAGCAGAGTTTGGTCGGACTTGTGTTCTCTAGTGCTCGGAAGGTGCTTGCTGCTTGTCATGGCTGACTTATGTCCCAGAGCATGCAGGAGGTATAAGCTTGGTAAAGTTGTCTATATGTAAAGGGATAACTTCTGTAGCTTGTTATGGGATTGTCCTAGGAGCAGAAGCAATCTTAATAGGCTTTTTGCAACTTGATCCCATGACTTCCAAGATCTGGGAAGGGTGTCAGAGTTACTCACTTGTAGGTTGTAAGGTGTGCTCACATTTCTTGTCTGAGCCTTTCTGTGGAACATGGAACCCCATAGTGAAGCTGCTGTAAAAGCAGCATCCCATGCTGGTAGTAGTTAACATCTGCTTCCTCAGAGTTTGTTCTGCCTGTGGTCACTCTGACTTAACTCTTTCAGTGTCATGTGTGGTAGAATGTAGGGGATATAGATCTCGGAAGGGCATTTTTCAGCTGCAGTTGCATTTTACTTGCCAAGAGTTTGATATTTGAAGAAAACAAGTCTGGACCTCTTCCTTTCAGTCTAGTCCCATCCCTTCTGTTAGTCTTCTCTTTGTTAGTATTGCAGATGAGGCAGAAACTTCCATCCTTTTTCTTCACTAGTTCTGCTTGCATATGAACGTGGTTTCTGTCTTGCTACAAAATATTCTGCTTCTTAAATAAGAAAGACAGATATCCCCAGAAAGACAGATTGCACATCCGTCATCATTGTTGGTGTAGCTGAAGTAAAACTATTGGCTGAAATTAAAAATGCTTTAGCCCCTGTAGCGATACCAGTACTTGTGGCTCAGGAGTGCTGTGATGCCGTCACAGGATGGCCTTTGAACGATGTTAAGTATGTCTTCTGTGAGGCAGAAGCAAGGTTGGGTATGTCTGGCAAGTAGCCTAAAATGAAGTACAGGAGACATTAAATTCCTAACTTGCTCGACGTTGTTATACGCTGGGCATACAACGTACTGGAGTCTCTGTGACCAGCTATTGCCCTTTTCCTTTCACTGCACACATCATCGCTAGGACTGGCTTTAGCATTCAGAGATCCACTTCATTGCTTCCTGCTCCTTAGTACCTCCTAGAACTGGAGTTTTGTGATGATCTTTGGTGCTGGTCCTGCCACAGGATTAAACAATGGAAAGCCATAAGCAGAAAGGAAAGGTGCATGATGAGGTTTAAAGGGAGCTCAATCCAGGAGGAATTTAGCAGGACTGTGTGTACGCTCTTGTGTGGATGTAGAGGTTCTACCTTGTTGACTTCCTTGTGGTTGCAGTCCATTCTTGATGAGTTTCTGAACTCTTTAGGAGTAGCAGCCAGACCCTGGAAGGACTATGGAGCAGTTACAACTCCATCAGAAAGAGGCCTTGCCAACCCAGTGGTGAATGTTTCAGTATATTAGAAACATGTTTGGATCCATCTTATCAGTGTTACTTAACCTTTTGGAACAGACCCTGAGCATGGAGAACTAAACAGTAGGCTGGGTAATTTGTCCAGTCCAATGTGCTCCTTGTTTCAATCACACTCACCTAAGGGGGATTTGGAAAGGAGGAATTTCAGTGGAGTCTGAAAAGGAAGGAAGAAGTGTGAGGGTTTATGGTAGTGTTTTTCCATGGTGCTGTTGTCTGCACTTCTCCATACGCTGGCTGGAGAGACAGAACTCATTTTATCGTTTTACTGGCTACAGCTTGATGTGAAGTTGTGCTCTTGGGCACAGAGTGGAACAGCGGTGGCCTAGGGACTCTCATGATCCGTCATCTTTCTCAGAATTGCAGTCCAGTTCAAACCACTCGGAGGCACTTCTGGAGCCAGCTTCCCTTCCAGTCTGAGAGCAGCTTTGGAAGCAGCTGCAGATTCTGTTGGGGGGGTTCTGCCCTTGTGTTAAACAGCATGTGATTTTGACTGCTGTTTTCAGGCGCTTTGATCTCTGGTGCTTTTGCTGCTGATTGATTACATTTTGTTCCCTCCTCCATTCCTGCCATCCTCTGCTCTCCTTGCTCTCAACAGCAACAACGGAGCAGGGCTAGCCACATGGCATCTGCTTTTTGTCCCTTTTCAGTCCTGAGGAAAAAACCCAAAACAAAACAAATTATTTTTAAACATCAAAGGTCCATTTTTGTAAAAAAAATCTTCCCATTAATGCTTTGCCTGTGTGTGGTTTTTGAAGCTGAAGAGAGAGGCTGGATAAAATCTGTGCCGGCATCCCCTCATTTCTTGGGCTAAAGATGGTTTACAGACAGCTGCATGCTGACTTTGATGTCAGAACATTAATTATTAGAAGGTAACTTTACACTAGATTGCCCATGAGATTAGAGCTCCCTGAGGTGGTGGGGAGGAGGTAGGTCTCCAGGGAGAGCTTGCTGCTGTGGAAAGCACAATAGCCACCGCTTCACTTCAAATGAGATAAAAGCTTTCCTCAGCTCATCTGCTTCCTTGAGTCCGGGGTGGTGACCGCAGAGTGAACTGCCTGCTTCGCGACACCTGGCTTTGTCGTGTGGCCTGCCTGGTACTCATTGCTTCAGCCCGCTGGTGGAAAGGGCCTAACATCTCACCTTCGGTAGCAGAAGTAGAGACTTTGAAGAGCGAAGGTGACAAACCGTACCGCAGCATCTATACCTTCTGAAAGGTATTGCTGACAGAAATACAACAGCAGAGTGCACAGCTTGCTTTCCTCCGGAGTTACGTCATGGTAGAGACTGGTGTGTGGTGGCTATTAATTATTGCAGGAGATGGATGCAGAAAACACCAGATGAGTAGTGGACTGGGAAGCATCTGGGTGTACTTGGTAGGCTCTTCTTGTAAATCACTGTGGGAAAGTAGTTCTTGGATTCTGTCTGCACTTCAGGATTGTCAGTGACACATCAAAATAAGGCTGCATTGGGAATACTTGGATTGAGAGGTCTGATTGGAATACCTAAGTGGGCAAGTAGTGGTGGATGAAGGAGGAGAAACAGGATGATGGCTGGGCTCTGGGGGAAGTGAGAACTGATAGAATAACAGGAATGAGTACCTCTCTCTCTGAGGAGCGTTTCTTATGTCAGTAAGAAGGCAAGATGTATGGTTGATTCCACAGGGTGTTAAATATGTGGCAGAAGAGATGTTATAATACTATTATGATGTGGTGGTCTTTGCATCCTCAGAAGTGAAAGGATGAGGTCTCTTTGTTGCTAAGCAGTGCTTAGCAGATGCCTTGTGCTGCCCTTTTCTGATCAGACCCTGTTGTGCAATTCTGGAACTAGTTGCAGAAACTCTGACTCAAACCACTTGAATTATGTCTCACAAAAACTCACTCATTGCAGCTATCCCCAGGGGTCTCACTCTGTCATTGGGGGTTAGCTGAAAATTTAATATCAGGGAATTCTTACTTATGTATTTTTGCAGTCTTGTTAGACACACACAGATCTGCAGCTGCTTCTGTACAGAAAAGTATGTTTCCTTATGTTAAGTAGTAGCTATGTGATGTTGGTTTGGAAGTTAAGATACTCAGCATTCAGTATTGGCTGGGAAAACAGGTAAGATCATAGACTTAGGAGCTAAAAGGTAGCTGTGAGTCTGTGCGGGGACAGCACAGATATCCTGCAGAGGATGAAACGGGGGCATCTTGGCTGGGTGTAAGCTGGAGGTCAAGAATAGGGTGTTCGTGTCTGGAATTTGTGTCACAGCCTGTAGGTAGTTCTGGTAGGCTTGGGGAATGGCTCTGGAGGGGAAGTTCCTGACCGCCCATCTGCAGTACCTTGTGGCCAGCGGGGACCCATTTGTTTGAACGAAGATGTCTGGAAAGCAATGGAGAGGTTGAAGTATACCTTAATTACTGGGGAAGCCTGGTTCATTCTCCTCTGGCCTCTGACATCGACCCGACCTTCCCAGACCAGCTGTGGGCAGAAGTTTGGACCACTGTGCAACAGGCCCTTTCCCAGAGGGTGGCTCTGCTCGCTCAGGATTGCTCCTGCAGCGCCAGTCGTTCCTCCCTGATCCCCAGGAAAGCTGCAATCAGGCTCCTTCACCCGCTAGTTAGAGCTGACCCCGCTCAACTTTCTAAAAGTAGCCAAGGGTCCCACCCACACAACCTCGCTCTTTTAATTTCTCAAATTACCCTTGAGTGCCCACAAGCAGAGTGAACATTGCCTTGTAATTTGCGTTGTCGCTTTTGACAATTGAGGGAGACTCCTGTTCCCCAGGGACCTGTGCCTGGGGGAAGGGAGAATGGATGGAACCCATGGGGAAGGGCAGTTAGACATTAATTAGGACTGGAAAGAGGATAGGAGGGAATAACGGGATAAGAAATGGACGTCAGGTCTGTTCATAAGAGCCTAGAGCTGTGTTAGGCTGGCAGCTGACTGTAATGAAATGCTGTATTAACTATCAAAGTATTTGTTCTCATCAGGCGCTTCAGTCACGGTCTGCCTGCCCCCTGCATCCCCTGTAGCCTGCAGTACACTACCCTGTGTGTTCTCAGGGAGCTTTGTGAGTTTGAACATTTCTGCGATTTAAACAGTTTGAATTGTTCGAGAGCCGACAGGAGCACCTGCCTCTTGTGTATTTGACTCCAGTAGTGGCGTACTGACACAGCTGCTGTTTGGACATAAGGGAAGGCAGCCACTATCTAACCTTTTCTAAACAGGGAGGGGTGTGTAATGTCGTTCTCCTGTCAGAGACAGCAAATGCTCCTTCCCTAATAGGCTGGGGCATGTTGGGATTTGGTGTGATTTGGGTTTCTTGGGGGTTGGGGGTTTTGGTGTTGGTTTTTGTTTGGACTTTAGTTGTTGTGGTTTGCTTTTTGGTTTGTTGTTTTTTTTTTAATGGCACCGCTGTTACAGGCCAGGACACGGTTGTGCTGACAGGTTTGTCATCATGGTATCAGCTCCCAGTTGTGGCTCTGGGGGCAGGGGAAGCGGAGTGGCCAGGCTGCCTGTGCCCTGCTGCGCAGGTGAGAGGGGTGTCTTAAAGGCTGCTCGAGGTCCCGTGGTGCCTGAATGGCC
>NW_010406306.1:16634-26461 GCF_000710305.1 Buceros rhinoceros silvestris | reverse complement strand
AAGGTGCCAGTAAATGTATTAAGTACCTTCATTGCAGCGAATGCATATGGTGACCTGCTGCCCTTGCATCTGTCTGCTTTGCCTGCACAAAGGCTGATTTCAGTACTAAGTACTTTGTAAGTGCAAAACAAAGGGGTTTTTACTGTCTAAAGGAGCTTCCTGCACACCAGAAAGCAGGTTAAGAATTGCGTGTGTATACAATGAAACCCTGCAGTGGCTCAGGTCAGGGAACTCAACAGGTTGAAAACGACCTTATCAAAACAAAGCATTGCTCTCCAGAGTAAGAAGAAATGGCGTGAGCCTTGGCTGGGAACTAGTGCTGTGGGTTCCGTGGCAAGAGAATGTGAAGTGAAGAGAACAGAATATGTAAGCCCAGAGTGCATGGCAGATGAAAAACTTAAAAAGGGCAATTTATAGTCTATAGTACAAAGAATAGTACCTGCTGTAGTGGTGTGCTAGCAGTAGAATGGGGAGGAAGTGATTACATACTGAGAGAGATTTGGAGCAGAGGAGAGAGAGGTAGCAGAGACAGGAGTAATTTCTGGGTACTTGTTGCAAGCCTGTAAGTAGCTGGAAGTATGGTTCAGCTGTAAAATACTATGACGTTGTAAGTGAAGAGGTTCCCCAGGCATGGCCTGGAAAGGAGTCCTCTCTGACATGAGATGACTGCTGAGGTCCTTGCCCTGGGCTTCCAGTGGTGACTGCTTGGGTGTGACTCATTGGACAATACAGGTCCTACTGCTTCTTGGGAGGAATGGTGCCCCAAGCTCTGTCAGCTACAAAGAGTGACAACCTCTGATCTTAGTGACGTGAATTCCACACTAAGAATTGTATTTCAGTTTGTAGATACTTGCCTTTTACTTTTTTCAGGAACCTTGTAGCATAACCAAAGCAATGCATTTAAGACTAATTGAAGCTCATTTTTTATTCTGTAGCTTGTAGAACGAGAACCACTTTTATGTCACCTAGATCTACTAGAAGCACTTGCTGCCCCAGAAGAGCTTCCTGATGAGTTCTTTGAAGTCACAGTGGATGATGTAAGGAAACGTTTGGCACAGCTGCAGAGCGAGAAGTAAGTTCTCTTGCTGCTCCATGTCCTTGTGTTGTGTGGAGTGACACTATGTACTTATAAGTGTCTGTGATCTCGGGGTAGAGGGTTGTAGATAAGTTACTGGGTGTGGAATTAATTAGTGATCAGCACTGGAAATTTCTACCCTTTACGCCATTTGGGTTTAAGGGTTATGTCCTGTTTCTGTGACAGACCCCACAATTTTGTGTGAATTGGTTGAGCATTTGTGCATGGGATAATGGTTTCACACGGACGTTGAGAATTTCACCCCAACTCTTTTTCTTTCTTCTCCCTTTTCCTGAAGGGGAAGCCACTGCCTTTGTGATTAGATGTGCTCTTATTTGCTAGAGGCCTAAAGCAGTGGTGAGCTTCTGCTATCTGTTTTGATCTGACTTCATGTTAACTGTTAGGAATTAAATGGATGGAGTTTGTGGCTTGCGATGGGTGAATATATGAACATAACAATCCAGCTTCATAAGAATAACTCCCGCTGACTAAGGTGGTAGCTAGTGGCATTTTAGCCAGTAAAAAACTCTTTGTATTTTAAGTAACAGAATTAACCTTTTATTAGACCTCATCAGAAAAGACCAGCTTTGAGACCTTACCCAAATGGAGATAAAGCAGAATGAGACTTAGCCACAAATCAGGACATGAGAATGTTTGGAACACACACAAAGAGGGAGAGGAGTATAGGAAGCTGGACTAACTACTCATGTAAAATATTTGTGATTTTAATGTACTCTTAGTTCTGAACTAAAACCTCAGATTAAGACAAACTAGCCTCTATCTCAACGTTTTGCTGTCTATATGTTCCTTAAAGAAATTAATTTCATGAATGTATTAAATTTGAAGTGGATCATAACATTCCCTTAAAAATTACGAGCATTCTTTAAGGCTGTGGAACAGCCTGCTTTACACTGTAACCAACTCTGAGTTGAACTTTTTACTTAGAGCCGTTTTTTCCCCCCATAGGCCACTGAAACCCACATGAGTGCACAGACTGGCCTGAAAATTGCTCTGCTGCCTGTGGGTCTGGAGTATTTAGCAGTACAAATGTAGGAACATTTGGTTGGGGGTTACTGGAATACAACCCCCTCAAAAAAAGGCTTAATTTCCAAATTTGCTGATGCTTGTAATCCCTTTCCCCCTCATAGTCAGGGATAAAAAATAAAGGCAAGTTACACACAAAACTGATACCAGTTGGCTTCTGATCTCAGCCGGTGAATCTTTACAAAAACTAGCTGCTGCATGCAATGCAATGTTTTAAATGCAGTGAGAATTTAATTCTGACTTCACGAAGAGCTGAGAATTGGTATGAATCAGCACCTGGTACACGAAGAAGGGATGAAGCGGGTTAGCTCCGTGTTTGTGTTTCAGGTTGTGAGTCGGCACTTCCAGGGCATCTTGTGATGTGGTGAACCAGCTGACGGTGGGGGTACAGCTGGTGAAGTAAGCCTGTAGGGGTTTTGTTCAGCAGCCGTTCCTGATTCTTGATGATCCTTAGAAATAAAAAGAGGTCCTTCAGACTGCATAACAGGTTAACTTGCAAATAGCTGTGCAGAATTGCATGATGAAATGTTTCACCAAAAAATCTAGCCCAGCAAATTGGTTATCCAGAATTAAGTGCAAACAAGGAATAGGCACTGAAGCTGGACATGGAAACTCTTGGATATAAGCATATTTCTTTACTTACAGGAAAATGTTGAATTGTTTTCTTGAATTTATTGTTTCGTTTTACATACAGGTAGATTTTTTTTTCCCCACCCACTACTCGTCTTAAAACACCAGTCTGCAACACCAGTTCTTGAATGATCTGAAACTGCTCAGTTTTGTTTTGTTTCCCTGTTGCCAATTAATACCCATTAATTTCTTGTTCCAGCATTGTTTTTCAGCTTCAGTAGCTCTTTTTCCTCCCTGGAGTAGTAGCGTCCAGCTTTACTCTGTTTTATTAGATTAATAAGTCTATCTCGTCTTGAGTAGTCTAAGCAAACATTCTCCTGCTCTTCTTAGTATCTTTTCTGGCATCTACTGTAATTAACTTATTTTTAAACTTGTACAAGAAAAGTAATTTTATATAGCATTGTTGCTGATGCTCAATAATTCCATATATTAGAGCTTGTAGTAGGAACCACAGGCTGCAGGGAAAATGCTATGAGGAATACATGGAGCAGTTGAGCAGTTCTCATCAGCCCTGCTTGCACCTTGAGCTTTCTTAATAAAATAAAAATATATCTTAAAATTACAGAAGTGACAGCTATTCTTCTTCCTTCGTATCTAGGGAACGCCTGGAAGAAGCTCCACTGATGACAAAGTCTTTCAGGGAGGCTCTGCTGAAGGAGAAGTTAGAGCGTTACCCAAAGGTGGCCGTTGTTCTATTTCCAGTCCCTCTGGCTAGTCCAGTCTTGGGGGTTGAGTAGCTTTGGGAAGCAGTTGTGATCACAGTCCTTTAAGCTACTTGCAGGAAGATTTTTTAAAATTTCTGTCCCAGTTAATTGTTTGTGGGATTTGCCTAACAGTTGTACCATGTAAAGTCATCTGTCCTGTAACGATGTGGCTGCGTATAGCTCCTGTCATTTTGTTCCAGATGTTTCAAAGCCCTTGCGTTGTGCACACAGCAGCCTGTATGACTGAACTTTCCTATCTGCCTCTCCTCTGTAGATGCTTACGTTTTTACAGGATCTCATTACAAGTTAAAGATAAGAAATTACAGATTGGAGATGTCTTACTCTGTAAATATGATCCTAATGCTGTTTTTGTCTGTGGTGATTTAGTGTAAAAAAAAAAAAAAAAAAAAAAAAAAAAAAAAAAAAAAAAAATTAAATTCCCAAGTGAAATACTCTCTGACCAATGCTGGAAATAGAGTATCTCCCCATTAAAAAACAAAACAAGAACTTGCTTGCAAATTCGAAGGACCGGTGTTACAGAACAGCCATAAATAGTTGACCTAATTTGCCTTGCCTCTGACTTAGGTGGTGTTGAGAGTCCACTTTCCAGACCGTCACATTCTACAGGGGTTTTTCCGTCCTAGTGAAACTGGTAAGCGAATCTCCAGTCTGTGTAGCTGCAGCTAACCTTGCTCACCATGGATTAGTTGCATGACCAAACAAGAGCGGCTCTGGACAGATCTTTCTCTTTCTGCTGTGCAGGGAAGTAATGCTGCTCTGAAAAAGCAGCAGCAGTGAGTTACACTGAACGGGATGAGGAAAGGGTCTGAAGCAAATTAACGTAGTTAAGGGGAGTTTATCTCCAGGACTACTTGGAAACTGTCAGGCTACTTGATGGCAAAATATTTGTGTTCAGGAAACTGTCCTGCTCAATATCCCATTGTTTGTGTCCAAACGGATTGTTACTGAGATGAATTCGGACACTTCCTCTATGTTAATGCTTAAAAAGTTTTGGGGAAAAAACCACCACCACCCAAAGTCTCTCCTGGCTGGTCTCTGCAAACCTGCAGCTGCTCTGGGATTTCCTGGGAAGAACTTCACTGGCATCCTTAGATTTTGTGAAGGGACCAGCATGTCTCAGTGGGTTTTCTTTGTTTGTTTTCTCCAAGCTATTAGTAATGGTGTTCTTTCGAGGAAAAGGCAATCTGCAGACATTGTAGAGGGCAGTTCTGCTGTTCCAGGTTAGCCTTTTTGCCCTGCATCTAAAGAAACATGTAATTCGGGAAATCTTTCTCTCCTTATTTCACAGTTGGCATTTTGAAAAACTTTGTAAGAAGCCACCTTGCAGATGCAGACTTGCCATTTTACTTGTGTGAGTATGCTGTTGGTAATACTTGGCCTTGCTTCACAAAGCCTGTTCCTAGCTGTGCTGCATATGGGATCTTGTGGTGCCGTGAGGTATGGCCTGGGGAGGAATTCCTTCCTTAAATACAGCCTCAGAGTGCAAAGAAGGTGTAACCTGCTCACTTCTGCCTGATAAGAAACATATGTGGGCAGTGTGGATGTCTCTCCTTTAAAGAACGCTAACCCCTCCCATACCTGCTGTATTTATTGTTTTGGTTGCTGGGTGGTCCTGATTTGTAACTTGTTTTTTAACTTCAGTTATTGCACCTCCCAGAATCATCTTGAACGATGAAAGTTTGACACTCTTTGAGGTAAGGACTCACGTGCCTACTCTGTGATTCTCTCTGGCTTGCTGCTCCCCTTCACCCTGCCATATGCTTTAGTTACTCTTAAAAGAAGCTGCACAGTGTTGTGATCCCTGTAAGGCTTCTGCTTAGCCAAGACTAATGGAACCAGGTGTTTTGGAGCCCGAGCTGTTACCAGAAGAGGTCCACCTTGTGCAACCTCCAGATTCCTGGAGGTTTCTTCACATATCAGATAAGGTGGTCTTGAAGTCTCCAGCCAGAGACTCTTGGCTGTGTAAATCACACACTGTTAGGAGTCCAACTGAGTGATTTTGACAGTGACTTTGCCCCAGACTCACTCTGTTTAAAATAGGCTGTCATTCCGAACCTCATGGGCATGCGTAAAGTGAAGCACTGAAGGTCACTTGCAGGCTAAAGGGTCGAGAAGACTGCAGTGAGAGTTTTTGCTTCATGCCCCTGAGGCAGCAGGAGTGGGGCAGAGAGAGGGATAGAGGAAGGGACTTTCCAGGCAGCATGGTGAATTAGGTAGGGATTAGCATGCCTCTGAAGTTGTTTGTAATGGAGCTTTCCAAATTCCACAACTTTCTGAGCGGGCCCTGTGGAAGAGATACACATGCAGCTGTGTTTAGGCTATTGAATGTTCAGGGAAGCAAAGTGTGGACCCCTGTTCACAGTGGGAAATCTCCCCCCTTCCTAATACCCTGTTAAGAATTCTTTGCTGAAATTTCAAGTTTTGGGAGTGGTTTTGTTGGCGATGGAATTCCTTGTATTGTCACCATGCCTGTGACAGGTTTAGCTTCCTAGGGAGTCCTGAGCCTCTCGGGGATCACAGCCCTGTTTGGTTCTGTGATTCAGGAGTTGCAGTGCGGTAGTTCTTGGTCTCTGCCCAGCTTCACAGCCCGAGGACTGCTGTTCCCGTCAGCCTTCCTGCTCTCTACTTGACCGTTGTCTCCGTTTGCATGTAAGGTGTGCATGGCTCTGCCTCTCCCACCGGCAGGAGTGGCACAGTGTGGACGTTGGTAAGACATAATGTCATCCTGGGTGGGGAGGACAGTGATTTCTCATTTCAAAGCCATTTTCTATATTTAGTATATATACTAGTGGAAGGCGCTTTGTGTGTCTTCGAGCCAGGAGGTTTTGCCATTCGGGCATGCAGGTGGGCCTCCCAGCTTCCTCTGACTTGTGCCATCTCACCCACCACACTGTCTTGAGGCACCTGTATTTGGAAATCATTTGGAGGCACAGCCTATAATAAAAGATGTTCTGCCTTGTTAGCGGTTCTGAGGTGAGGGCAGCGGCCACAGAGCTGTGCCCAGTGTAGACTGGGCTGACCTGGCACATGCGCACTACTCTCAGCCTCCTCTGTCTCTTTTCCTTCCTTCCTTCCTTCCTTTCTTTCTTCTTTCTTTTTTTTTTTTTTGTTTCTGTCAGGTCTGAGCACACTCCTCACCTAGAGTTCCTTTACACATATTTTCCAACATCCTAAAGCTTGGTTTCTGCACCTCTCACCAACAGAGGTCTCCTGCATAAAATGGGTGTTTTTCTGTCTTTTTCTAAGATTTGGCTGGGCTGTGTTCCCAGATTTCCTGTCCCAGCCTTCAGACTTGTGTCCCTACAAAATACACTGCTTTCTTTTCTGTAGGGAGTGATGTTCTCCCCCACCCCGTATGCCACATTTTCCTCTAGAATCTCATGGACTTCAAGTTTTGTCACAATTTATTTTTGCTTTAAGGTGGACTGTTTTTGTTTTTTGTAAGCATATCCTAGATACTGAAGACTCAAAATCTGCCTCTGTCATGAACCTTTTTTCCTACCAGTTCATTTTTTTTGGACATTTTGTTGCTCTTTTGAATTCAAAGTACTGACCTTTCTGATGCTGCTTGCTTCCGTTGTTTTCTGTCACTGTTGGAAAACACCTTGTCTGCTCACCACCGTCCTTACCACCTTGAACCCCCCAGTGACCGCTGTCTTCCTCTTTTTCGGTTAGCTTCTGATTCCTTTGCATGCCATACTCATTCCACAAAGAAAAAGAGGTTTCTCTGACTTTTTGGTAAACTTGAATGCAGCACCCTGTATCTGACCTGTATCTGCCTCCTACTCATGCAGCCTCTGATGCTGTCTCCAGTCTCTGTTGTTAGCTTTGGACGATCTTCTGAAGTTCAGAATGCTCTGCTTACCTGTATGTGCCCCTTGTCCCTCCCCAACAGAGTTCCTGTGTTTTCTCTTTTTCAGCATACATCTAATGTTTCCCTGGGTGTCTTCTGAAGCACAACTTGTTCAGTGAAATGCCACAGAAATAATTATGTATCCCTGTCTTTGAATCAGAAACTTTATGGCAGGAATTTTGTTTAATTTGCTGTGTTAAAGCCTTTGTTCCGTACCGGCACTGTTACTTGTGCTTGTAACACATGTGGCAATTCCCCAGTTTCCTACTTGTGACGTTTACTGTGGAATTCATTCCTTGCGGCAGCTCCCTGAAACATAAAAAAAGTGTTAAATTAAGAGCTCTGTAAAGGCTTTGAGGTGCCTTACAGCCCAGTCTTCTAGACTCCATTAGAAATCACAACTTGATTAAGAACTTGGTTGATTTTAGTGTCAAACATCTTCAGTTTTAGTGGCTTTCCTGAGATTGAAGTGCTTGCTGTGCCACGAGGCAAAGGTGCGAAGCCTGGATGATAGTACAAAACTGTGACTGTTCACAGACTCGTATCATGGAATCACAGACTGGTTGAGACTGGACGGGACCTTAAAGGTCATCTAGCCCCATCCCCCTGCCACAGGCAGAGACAACTTCCACTAGACCAGGTTGCTCAAAGCCCCATGCAACCTAGCCTTCAACACTTGCGTGGATGGAGCATCCACAACCTCTGGACAACCTGTTGTAGTGTCTCACCACCCTCACAGTGAAGAATTTCTTCCTACATCTAATTTAAATCTACCCTCTGCAAAGGACATGACTGGGAAAGAAAAAATGTATTAAGGAAAAACCAGAAGGGGTTGATCTCTTTTTGTCTCCCAGTACAAGTAAGTGGCATCAAGTGAGGTGAGCAGGAGCTGGAATAGATGGAAGAAGGTAGTTGTTCATCCAACAGAAATTTTTTCTTTAAATCAAATTATATTCAAGTAGGCTCTAACCTTGACTGCAGAGCCTTGGGGCATTGGAAATGAGTGCAGGATCTGAGCCAAATGCTTGAGGTGAGCAGAGCAGAGATTTAGCAGAGAGGGGAGACAGGCGTCACTGCACTGGCAAGCATCATGGGGGAATTGATATATTTGAGGAGCAAAGAAATTCATGTCTGTGAGGGGTGAGAAGGCAGAAGACTGCAAGGGGCTGGGGATGACTTGGAGTGATAAAATGGGGTGGAGAGGGAGCAGAAAGTAGCGTGTGCTTGGATGGGGTTGAGTTCCACTCTCTATTTAGGGTTTTAGGGTTTGGGGCGATGGCTTCAGCTGCTGGGCATGTGCTGGGGGAAGGGCACAGAAGAATGCCCACTGAAACCTTGAAGCTGTTAGATGCAGCTGGGTGTAAAATGGCCATTATGTAAAACGGATTTGCAGACGGGAAGAGCCGTGTTTTAATGCCAGTGGCCATGTAGCCTGTGTCCCTTGCTTGGGGCCCTTCAGCCCTTTGAGGTTATGGTCTTATGGCAGGAATGAGTCTGTGTGTTTATAAACATTTTGTTTGGAAGAAGCATCAAACAGGAAAAAAACAATTCCTGCCGAGAACTTGTCATACCATTCTGGTTACCCATACTGCTCGTCAGCGACCGCAGTGCTCTGACTTACTAGGACGGTGCCTTACCCCAGTTTAAGTCGGCTGATTCTGGGTGAAGCTTTGCTCCTCATTACCATTGTAAATCCTCTTTCATCTTTGACTTTTTCCTTGAGTCAGTGAAGGCCGTAATGTCTTCTGCTTGGATAGGCTTCCCCTTCTGCCGCAGATCAGAGTGCTTGGCAGGGGCTGAAGGAGACATTTTCTTCTCTGGGAAGAAGCGGGTGCGGAAGTTGCTCTGGCTTTCGTGTCCCTGGTGACTGTTATTGTTGGATGCCCTTTTTATAGGCGGCTGTTACTAATCGGGCTGCTTTGCCTGAGCATCAGTGCTCTCGGTAAAAGTGACTCTGGCCCAGACCAGCAGCAGGAGAGGTGACATTTCTGGGTCTGGGCCAGGTGGGGCAGTGCTGGGGACAGGACCTGTTCACCGCTTCTCAGCAGCTCTGCAGTATGGTCTTCCAGGCTGTGAAACCTTTGGGCTGGGAAGAAGCCTGCGCACTCGCAGCAGGGCCGGGGCAGCAGAGCAGGCTGCGGTGCCTGGGCCTGTGCTGGATGGGGCTTGGTGAAGACTCTGCCCCTTTCAGGCATTGTGTGGTCTGCGGAAAGGGAACCTTTGTACTTCGGTCAGAGCTCCCCTTCCGTTCCCACTGCCCGCGAGGAAAGAGATGAAAAGACACAGCTGCTCCGTAAGGTAGAAGATGTATGGTTAAGGTGTTTTGTAAAACGTGCGGCTTTTGGGCTGGGGGAAGAGGAGCTTGTATGCTAAGACGACCTTGTGGTGCTCAGCATCTCCGTAGTGCGAGGGCTTGTTCTGGAACAATGCTGTGTTTTGGTACATAGGATGCAGATGTGGGTGAAGTGCTGTGGGGTGTGTGGATCTTCCAGATGTTGTA
>NW_010406306.1:0-16514 GCF_000710305.1 Buceros rhinoceros silvestris | reverse complement strand
ATGGGTAAAGTAATGGAAGGGCTAATTTCTCAAGCTTTTTTGAGGTGTCTTTTTTTCAGAGGATGTGTGAAAGGCTGAGGAGAGAGGTTGTCTTTAGCAGCAGTACAGCTCTTCAGGCTGTCAGGTTGTGTCACGTAACTGCCAGAATTCACAGCTGTTGCTCCAGGTCTCTGTCAGTAGTGTTAGCAGTGGCCTCCTGGAATGCTTTGCACCTGATGCGGTTCCCTTGCAAAGATGCGTGCACATAACCTGACGCTCGGTGTTAATGGGATGTTTCTAAGGTGACTCAGAAGCCTACGTTTCTGTTCAAAACAGGTCTTCTGAAACAGGTGCTACAATGTTGTTTCTATCTATTTGGGGGGTTTTCAGCATTTAAGTTTATTATCAGGCTGTTCACTCTTTTGTGCACATCTGAGCAGAATATAACATCCCAGAGTAGAAGAGGACTGTAGGTGCTTTGTAGAACAGCTCTGAAGTGTGTATTCATTATACGGGAGTAAAGTGACTTTCAGAGGAAGCAAAGGCAATCGTAAGGAAGATTGCACCAAAATCTAATTGTCTCACTGATAACTGTGAGCTATAATTGGAATTGTATGAGCCTATTCCTAACTTTCAATGTGAGATTTTTTCTCATTATCCTGTTCCATAAATTTGTTTGTTTGTTTAGGGGGTTTTTTGGGGTTTTTTGTTGTTGTTGTTGTTTTTTTTTTTTAATATGATTTATTCTCCTTTTGCTCTCTGGGACTTCTTAGATTCTTGTTCTCCAGATATGGTGCTGAAACTCCTGAGAAACAGAAAATGAGAAATAAAGAAAAACAGAGAGTAAGGGAATAGATGTTGGCTTATGGCTTTTGCAGAGTCCATTTTTGGTTTTCTACATTGCCTTATGTCTTCTCAAAATACATGATGCTCTCATCTCTAAATGTTATCGACTCTTATTATTACTTCTAAGTACGACTGTGGCAGAGAAGCATTCAGTTGTTTATTCCCTTTGGTTTAGTTAGGAGCTGCTTAATTGCCTTGTTATCTCCTTTTCTTTGAGAAGTGCCTTGGTACCTAGGAAATTCTAGCAGCATCCTCCAAGCATATGGAAATTCTCTTAATGAACTTCAAAAGGATTTTCTAGACACTTTGGGTCCTTGCTGAGACTGTCAGAGGCAGAGCCTCTTGGCTGTGTCAGGCATGAATCACAGAGTTGCGTCTAGCTTTCCTAGGTCTAGGGAAGTTAGCAGTAGGCTGTCCTCTGCCCTGCAGACTGCCTTGGTGCTGTCTGTAAGAAAAAGTGGATGCTGTCTGAGGGAGCAGTGCCAGCACATAGGAGCACTCAGGTACTTATAAATGACTGAAATCTGTGCTGAAGCCAGTAACAGGAGTCGCTGCAGATGGTGGAGTACGATGTTATCAACACTACGGCTCTCTCTCCACCCTCTCACTCCATTCAGGCTGATAAGATTGGAAGGACATTTGTTAACTCTGATCGCTTACAGTGAAGGGAGAACCTTTACGCTCTGAGCAACTTGTTTGCCAAGGTACTTGGACTGGAAGAACTGTCTGAAGTGAATTCTCCAAAAATATGTGTGTATTTACAGTATAGTGAGCACACAGATTGGCAGCAGTGTGGAGTTTTTGGAACCCATAAAGACTTCAAGGCATTGCTTTGATTTTTTTGTTATTGCTGTTTTTGCTGGCTGCCTTATCCTCATGTCCCTTGAAGTGTTTTATAATGTTCTGCGCTCCAGAACTGATCAATTGCAGGCTTCCCTGTTGTAGTACTTGGCTTTGGGTTCCTTACAGCTCTAGTCGCTTGTTTGTGTTTTTCTAGGCTAGCTGAGCTTTTCAGAGTTGCTTCTTAGCTCCCTTCTCCTCCCAGAAAGAGGCACTTGTGTAGTGCATATCTGAGGTGCATTAATGGAAAAAAATCATTGATTGCTGAGTTAATAGTAGGAAAGAGTTAGCAGAAGGTACACCGGCCACTGGAAAAGTCAAAGCAGCAGAGAGGGCGGGAGGCCGTCATCTGTCTTCAGAGGAGCTGAAGGAATCCACAGGCTTCCACATAAATATTTAGATCGTCTAATCAGATCTTAGAGTGCACTGAGTGTTTCCTCTGGCGTGTACCATGGGGCAGAAATCCAGAGGAGCTGTTTGTTCCTTTCTTTGCCTTTGGTCCTGTTTCCATATCCTATTTGTTAATGACAGTTTGGGCAATACATCTGGCATGCTTGCTCAGAGAAGCCAGCTACGAACTGAGCAGTGTGAAGCCTTCTCTGCTTTTGGCAAGAGTCTAAATGCAATTTCAGAAAAAATTACTTCATCAGAGTCGGACCGTCGGAGGTATTTCCAGTGGTAGGCCTTGTGGTTATTCCACTCGCTGGCAAAGAAAATTGCAACGAATAATGAAAATCACCCAGCCCAGAAGATGGCATTCACCTTCCTGTATGAAGTCTTAGTCCTCTACTTACCTGGTCAGGATTTTCTCATCTGACTAGATTTTGGTAGCAATCTCACCTCCTGCTTGTCTTGTGAGGTTGTTAACCGTACTCTCTTCCTACGCTGACTGCGAGCAAGGCCAGGCACTCCGGACCGGGGCAGCTCCTTCCTTGTATCACTGAGTTCAGAGTGGAAATTCTGCCCAGAATGTTCTCTCTTCTACCATCAGTTTCGGAGGACAGATCTTTCTGATCTCGGCTCAAGGGCTCAATGAATGCTCTTTATACCTGGATTCCTGCCTAAGTAGCCTTCTCAGAATAGTGCTTTCAAATCTTATCTTTGCCTTATGAATTTTAAACGTCCCTTGCTCTAGCTGGCTCAGACCTCCTCCACTGGCTGCAGAATATCCATCTTCTTTGGCAGTTGCAGTCCACATTGAGCAGCTTTGTTCTCAGGTTATAAACACGAACCACTTAGTCAGTTTGCCCCTTTCACCATGACTGTAGTGTTTATTTCTGTTTCAGCGATGCTTTGCAGTCTTGCTGGAGGAGCTTTTGATCCACCGGCTTTCCGGTTGAATTTTCCAAGGGCTGGTTTATGTGTTTGGGGTGTGTGTATTATGCAGTATTTCATGTTGGTAGCTTGGGTTTCTCCTTCCATGCGCGTGTTCCTTTGAAGTGCTTATTTTCTTATTCATCTTCTAACATCAAACTAACAGCAGACCTGTGGCACTCTAATCTCTTCAGATCATGTAACGGAAAGAATGCTTCTCATTTTGGCAGCTGCAAGTTGCCCTTAGACAGCAGTCTCTGCCTGCTCTGAAAGCATCGCTCTGAGAGTGAACAGAATAACTGCGTGGTGATAGTGCACGTATCTTGCGTACTCTGTTCGAGGGTTTTTTGAATGTGTATGTCTGGAGATACCTAGTGAAGGAGGAAGTGTGGAGATGTTATTTGGGGAGGGTTCTGCCTGAAATCTTTTCTGTATTCTAGAGAACAAATACTAAAACATGCAGTAAAACAAAGCAGAGACGTTTCTCTTGTGTATCGCAGCTGGATTTGCAGGGGAATGTTGTTCTATTGTAGATATTTTTACCGTGGAATGCCAGACGCAGCAGCCCCAGTTACCACTCTGCAGCCAGGATGCCCTGCTGTCATAAACCGCACTCACCACCATGGTGTCTGAGGAGCTGCACGCTGCCTGGCTGAAATGAAACTTTGAGTTACTTAGCGACACAGCTTCAGACTAAATGTGGCTTTATGAGTAACAGGCTGGTCTTCAGACTTCCGAGATGAAAAGTGTTCATTTAAACTTCTGCAACCGTAACTAAGTAAATTGATGAAGCTGTCTTAGAGTTTTTTAAAATCTGAGGAGTTGGTCGTTTGGAATGATACTCCGTGAATGGAGAGGACAGTAAGCAGAATGTTGGCTTCCTCCACGTCTTGCCTCGTCAGTGACTTTCTGATCCCTCAGAAGAAAGCTGTCCCGTGATTAAGGTCTTGGATGGGACCCTGGAGACGTACTTAGCTCTCATTTCTGCTACTGCCATCCTCTGTGACCTTGAATAAGTTATTTAATCTCTTTAGGTCTGTTTTTCATCTGTTCCAAAAAAACACCAACCAAAACTCCAAAGCCTCGTACTTTTTTACGTTTTTACTTATATGGCATGTTGCTGCTCATTACATACATATCGTTCCACATTAGAACACTATATTCAGTTGGATTTCTAGGTGCTGTTGCAATAAAAATGATCTAACTGTATCTTGTAAACATGCCTGCACAGTGTGATTTGAACATTATAATTTGGTAGATTAATAGCATCTATTTTTCCAGTCAGAATGGCATTGTGTCTTTGGCTGGAAATGAGAGCAGCAAGGACAAGAAGTGCCGGATATTTGAGTATAGTCACTAGCTGTTGACTCACTTATTGTAGTAATTTTTCACGTAACTGAAGGAAGTTTTTTGAATATTTGTTTCAAACAGCCTGTGGTCTTTTGGTGAATCTGGCAGGCTCCGTGTGGCTCCGAGAGGTTTCTAAACCTGTGTGGATTCACAGATACAGGAATGCTATGCAGTGAGGTTAAGAACTGCAGAGTAGTTCTAGAGACATTGATACATGCACTGGAACAACTGCAGACGAGGACATGGCAGCTGACTGGAGATTATAGTTTTCAGCTAGTGGTCTGCCCAGTATCTGATCCTTGCATTCTTAGCAGTGTTAGAGAATACTGAAAGCTCCAGCTTTGGGTTTGTGTGTTTTCCTGGACTGCAGCTACTAAAGCCTTCTCATCTTTATGCCAAGACATTTTTTAGCCAGTGGGATTTAGCAGTGTTAGAGAATACTGAAAGCTCCAGCTTTGGGTTTGTGTGTTTTCCTGGACTGCAGCTACTAAAGCCTTCTCATCTTTATGCCAAGACATTTTTTAGCCAGTGGGCATTCCACTGGCTACTTTTTTTTTTTTTAATGTGAAATTGGTGCTGATTTAAATACTTCTGCGTTACAAAAAAAAAAAAAAAAAGCCCCCAAGGCAGTGTTATGTCCTGCCAGTGGCTGGCTGGAGAATTCCTGGGGTGACCAGTGAGACGTAGAGAGCTGCCTTTGGTCCTGAACCCTCAGTAAGTGCTGAAACTGGGATGGTACCCGAGAATTCTGCACAAAGGAAGCTAGACAAAGAGTTGTATGAATGAGCCAACAGTCTACTGGAATTGAAGAAAAAGAATTTATTGGATGTAAATTTGGCAAGAGGGGACTGTGTTGGCTGACCTCTAGGAAAGGATCGGGATGCAGGGAAGCAAGCCATGGGAAGGAGGTTGTGCACTTGTGAGCTGCTGCCTAGTTCCTTTAAGTTTCTCTCAATTAAAAGATTTTGAACTGAAGCATTTGGACTGATGTTTTGCCAGCAATGGGAAATGGTTGCGGACGTGGATCCTGAGACTTAGAACTATGGTTATTTGTCAACCTGTGAGTAAATAGGGTAGAGGTTTATATTGGGGCACATTCTGTCTGTGTGTTTGCGTGGATGTGTGTGTCTGTCTAGCCCTTGCTCTATGTTTCTCACTCTCTTTTTCTCTTTGTGCCTCATGCAGGCCCTGCCATGAATTTTCCCTGACCCCTTGGGGCCATTCCCACATGAAGCTTTGATGTGTGTGCCCAGAGCTTGATTGACAAGGAAGTTTCGGTGGCGGCAGCAGGGAAACGAAGAGAAAAGGGCAGGGCTTTGAACTAAAGGGCTTTGAGCTCTGAGATGCTGTGCTTACTTATCTCCTTCAGAATGTTAATTATTTACCAAGATAATTGGTCGGGAGGGGAAAAAAAGAGAGAGGAGGTTATTAAAAAATTCCAACACTAACACGCTACAAAAACCTCATTTTCCGACTTGCAGCTGGCATGAAAAGGATGTTGTGTGTTAAAGAGTTTGAGCGTACGTGTTGGGGGAGCTTTTTAAGGCACCCATTTCCTAAATAGAGGGATCCCTTCAGACGAAAGCAGCGGAAACTTCAAAGATCTTGCAAGAGTTTTCTCTGGGGTTTCTAAACCGTGTCTGGTACTTTTTAATTAAAGTTTATGGAGAGCCGTCTTTGACTGCAACAGGCAACCTTAGGCCCTGTTGATTGAGGAATTAGATGTTAAGAGACCTAATAAATAATGATTTCTGCTAAAATGTCAGCTCAGATGTGAAGATGCCTGCCTACTTTAGCAGGAGCTAAAACTTGGAGTTTTAGCTGATGAATGTCTCCTGCGTCAATCTAACGTGATGTAGACGTCCTGTATGTGAAAGTCTTCCACAGCCTTTGGATTGATGAAAAAAGTTTGCAGTTGGGAAGATCGGTGAAGCTGTTTCGTTTTGCCTTCGGTTAGTACAGTTTTATTAGTCTCTGTGTTAGGTAGCGATCCACAGACTCCTCTGCGGAGATCCTTTGAGCTCTGGTAGTTGCTGTGCTGGATCAGCTCCAAGGACTGTCGTTCCAGTATCCTCACTGTGCTGGTGGTGGCAACAGAGGTTCAAGAAAACTCAAGAGCAGGCAGCCTGCCCTGCGCAATTCCTAGGTACGCACTAGTGATGTGAAGAGAGGCAGTTGCTTGCTTTTGTCTATTTATTTGTTGGATCAAGGTGAAAAATTTAGTGGTATTGTTTTGCCCAGGGTAGCTGTAGACCATTAATGAAGATTTTGTGTACAGTTCCGGCCATGACAGCACTTACCTCTTTTACACTATCATGATTTGGTTTCTTTACCTGTCTCTTAGTATAAGGCCTTCTGAAAGCTTAAAATAACTCTTCAAGCTAGTTTTTCTTTATGTGTTATTATACCGATGTGTTAATTCTGGTAATAGGTATGATACTTTTCTCTCAGAATCCTTACCAGTACAGCTGGTTACACCACATCCTATTAATCTTCAGCATATCACCTTCAAACCCTTTTAAATATACAAGCCTATGCTTGCAGCAGTGTCTGTTGCTAGTGCCAAGCTCAATAATTTTAAATCTCTTACTCTGCAGTCCTTTGAGAACACTTGGATGTACCATCTGGGTATGGTGAATTAGTGTTTTTTAATGTATTAGTTCCAGCACCAGTTTTCCTGCTGCTTCAGTTTCTTTGAAGGAGTGGTGTCATGCTATAATCACTGTAAGGTGGCAGAGCAAGCTTCCTAGGTAGGGACCCTCCTTTCTTACCTGCAGTTCCTTTTGTGATTCCTCAATTGAGCCACTGGGACTGTCCCAGTTTCTCTGGTGCCCAGTGAAGGACCGAAAGATAGTTAAGGGACTGATGCATGTGGCTTGTGGGGAGAGACAGAGGGAGCTGGGGTTGTTAAGCCTGGGAAAGAAAACTCTCGAGGGGGGTCTTGCCCATGTCTGTAATACGTGTGGTGAGGAACAGCAAAGAAGACGGGCCAGGCTTTTCCTAATAGTGCCCAACAGAAGGACAAGAGGAAATGAACACAAATTACTGAAACTGCCATTGAAATAAAAGGAAAAAACTGATGAAACAAAACCCACTGAAGGGGTGGTCTAGCACTGGCGTGGGTTGCCTGAGCAGGTCGTTGAATCTCCGTCCTTGCCGACGTTCAGAACTTGACTGGGCATCACGATCCTGAAAAAGCTGTGTGAGCTGATGCTGCTCAGAGCAGGGCAATTTGGACCGGGCACTTCTCTGGTCTCGTTCCTGCCTCAGCTGTGCAGAGGTTCTGTGGTGGCAGTGACGGTGCAGGATGCCTCTGCCCTTTCAGCTGCTCAGTCTTACCCATGTTGTTATTTGTTATAGATGGAGAACAAAGTTGCTCTTTTCCAAGTCTCCCTGAAGATGAAACTGATCCAAAGTAGTAGCTGAAATTCTTGTCTTTAATTGGATTCCTTTATCTTAATTGGTGGCCCAACTAATTATTTTAGGGACTTCCTTTATCTGAACTTACAGTAACTTTTTGTTTGTTTAATCCTTGAATTGTGTTTTCCTCCAAATATCCTTCCCTGTGTCCCTTCTGCTTCTTCATTCCTTGTTATTGACCTCAGAAGGTGTTAGTTACCAAAGTTGAAAGGTCTTTGTTCTTTTAATTATGGGTAAATGACAACATTTGCTAGTTGGCTTAACTCGTTCTAGAATATGGTGTTTGCATTAGTTGTTCACATGCTTGCATTTCTTATGGTCTTGAATTTTATTACATTGTGATCACTGTTTCTTTCTGGCTTGAATCTGATCCTATATATATTACTTGGGACTAGCTGAAAAGAATATATTTTCTTCTGTGTTTACATATACTCGTTCAGTAGGTCATCATTTGAGCTACTAACAAATGACTTCTCAACAGTATGATGTCATTTAATGTGTTAGTATGCTGAACGTAATTCACATTTTTATGAAGCATTTCATTCAGTATGTATTTGTGCAGAGGTAGTTGAATAAACCCATGATATAGAAGACCGCGTGCAAAGCAATGAAAGGAGAAGATGGTGAGAATGGCCATTGTCAACATAAATTGTCAGAAGCGTCATCACTTTGATTTGTCACTTCTTAGGACTAGAGAAAAACTAGTGAACTGCAACAAAACGGATACTACGTGGTGCATTATGTCTGAGTAACTTGAGAGACAGCAGCTGCCGTCCCATTCTTCCTGTGGTGGGCACACACCTTAAAGTGGGGGAAACTGAGAAATAAAGCAGTGTGGAAGATTTACAAACAGCTTAAATTAGGAACCAGGCCTGCTGACCAGAATTGTAGACATTTCCTCTTTTCTTCTTTCTTCCCCTCTTTTTTTTTAAAGTATGCCACACAGTTGAATTAAAGCACACACTAAATGATTTATGATTTGGCTGACTGACATCTCAAGTAATAGTCAGAGAGGAATTGTTGAAAAACAGAGATCACTTACGCTGTTGCTTTGCTGGAATTTGCTCTGGCCACACTTTGTTCATTGTTATTATCTGGTTTGGAGGTAGATATATAAATACAAAATAATCATTAATAACATTTGCAGATGAACTAATGATCATTGGACAGATAAATGCAGACATGAAAAAGGCAGTCTGGTTATCTAGGTCACATAGTGAGCTAAATGGTCGAAAAAGCTGTTCGAATATGGCAATTGTTCTGACAAATAGGAGCTAGGAACTCAGCTGGACTTACAAACAGATAAACTGCATCCTGAAAAGGTGTTGAAACTAGACAAATTCCAACCAGAGACAGGGTATGAATGTAACGCCCTAGAATAGATTTTAGGGGCACAGCTGGATTTTCCTTCTCTTACTATCAGCCACTTGGGTCTTGGAAGATTCTTGGTCATACTCACATTATCTGCTCAGCAGCGGAGAATGTGTGTGGAAGGTAATGGCCTGAGATAGGGGGACGGAGGAGAACAAATGGCAGGTCACCAGCGCCATGACCCCTTGCTGTACGGGTCTTGTTGTCTCTGCGTAGTAGAATAGATCTTCGAATTTTGCTTCGTGCCTTACTCTGAGTGCCCTGTGTTCTACCCAAGTTTAACCTTTTCTGGAATACAGATGGTTCATTGACCTCAGCTCGAACTCTGTGAATTTGTCTGTAGCTGTCTAACAGCTCTCTGATGTTCACGGTGAACTGCAACATCACCTACAGTCAGTGATCTCTTCTCTTCCCCTTTTGCTGCAGGCTAAGCTCTTTCCAACTGCTGTCATTCATTTCGGATCTGAGGAGTGCAGGGGTGAGTGAATTTCCTCTCTTCAGCTGGCTGTCCAGCTCCTGCAGTAGACCCAGAGGAGTTGCATCCTTACATTCAGAGTTCTGACAGAAGATAATGCAGTCCTTGAGAACACTGGTAAATGTGGCCATTCCGAATGGCTGAAGCTCCTCAGAGCTGCCATGGTCAGTTAGCGTGAGCTCAAATGTAAACATAGCACCTTTCTGTGAGAGTTGTTAGGCTGGGGAGTCGGCGATGTGTACCGTGGGGACAAGAACAAGAGAAGAAGGACTCTGTTGAAGGAAGTCCTGTTGTTCAAAGTGTTAACTAGGCAAATGACTACAAAACACTTTTACAGACCTATTGCAGTGAACTGGTTGGAAATGGGAGAAGAGATCCCAGTCTCTGATTCTCCAGCACCTCTGGTTTATGCTTAGAATCTGTTTCTCCCGGAGGTTAAAGCGAACTGTGGCTTCCCAGGAAAGTTTTGGAGATGCAGTGAGCACTGAAAGAAAACGTCAAGTTCTTGAGGTTTGAATGATGAAATAGGGCACCTTGGGTTGTGAAAGACAGTGTCATAGTTGAAGTGTGTTCTGTGTCAGTCAGGGAAGGTGATGGAGATTTACAGCAGTGTACAGCAGGTGCTTGCTGAGGCGAGAGCTGTGTGGTTCTGTGGTGACTGATGTCTCTGTTCCCAAACAAGTCTTTGGGTTTTGTTTTTAAACAGATTGTTACCTGAAATCGGACCTGCTGAGCTCTGTCGTTTCCCCTTCTGCAGCTGATTTATTAGTAGCCAGGTACGCTGGGACTGAATGGAGTTGCAAGTGGGTATTTCAGTGACGGGAAGCATGAAATGAGCCCATCTTACTGTAATGAAATGTGTTCTGAAGATACTAGGACTTAATTTTCTCATGAAACGCTCATACTGTCATTCTTGACTTCATAGCCTTGTGAGTCCTTTGCAAAGCCGGATTTCAGTGACTAAATCAATTAAATCTTGCACTTTAATCGTGAAAAAGAGCCTTTTTGATCTGACTTGAAAAGTTTAAAGGTGGTGGTGTTACAGTTATGAAAAAATGAACCTTATTTGTACTTGCTTATTTTCTTCCTCAGATGTTTGTCCAAATCGTTAGTCCCTTCTGCTTCATCGTCTTTAGAATCTGCAGTTCCATCCCTATCTGAACCAGAAGTGAGAAATGACAAAAAGTCTGACAAGCAGTCAGAACCAGCAAGAGTGCACGAAGCTCCACAGGTGTTGAGAAGAGCCCCTGGGAAAGTACCCAAATGGCTGAAGCTGCCAGGTATCGTGAAACCAGAGGAGAGCTCTTCTCATTCGGAGCTCCCCAGAAGGGCAGGCTCCAGTGCCAGACGTGCTGGGTGTTGACATCGTCCTTGAAGATGTCCACGTAAGGCTTGCAGGATGTCTGCTTCAGCGCTCGTCAATCACAAATCAGTTTGTGACGTAAACCTCAGCCTGCACTGGAGCAGTATCTGAGTGCAGGCCTGGGCACTGTTGAGCCTGACGTCTGATCCACACACTTGCAGCATTCTTAGCTATGTTCTGGGCTTAAAGAGTTCTCAATGCGCCGGTGTAGTTCAAATACTAACAGGCATAATACTGTGCATGCCAAGGGCCCATGTCACTGGTTAAATCTTTTTCCTTTCCTGGTATAGTCTGTTTTAGTACTTCTCCCTTCTCTTTGATTTTTTTCTTTTTGAGTTAGTCTTTCTGTTTTTAATATTCACTGCAAAAAACAGTAGTGGTTTTCCAGTTAAGATTGCAGCTAAGTTTCCATTATGAATTTTTCTTGACTTATCCCGAGCAGAAAACGGCACCTTTGCTTTTAGTCCCAGAACCAATGAAGTTACTAGAAGAAGGATTCCTGAGTTAAACAATTGGCAATACTCACTTTTTACTCAAGCCAAGATGCGGCGGCAAAGAGAAGTGGAGGAGAGGAGAGAGAAAAAAAAAAAGACATTCATTCAACTCCCTTAACAGGGAGAATTGTATGGAAAGAATTATATGGAATTCCCTGGCTAACAATGCCAAATGTTAACCTCCCAAAGGAGAATTTTAGCATTTGGTTCTGGAAGATGCTGTGGGGCCATCAGCTGCAGCAAGCACAGCATGAGGTGTGAAGTGACTGCCGGAAGGCTGCAGACAGAGGGTTGGTGTGTCTCCCCGCTGCGGCTGGTCTCTTTTACACTGGTACAGGGATGCTGGTGCAGATCATGTGGCAAGCAGCATCTTTGTTTCCTGTTTTCAGTATGCTCAAAGCATTCCACTTAAGAGAACAACTTTCTTTCCCAAGAAAAGATTATCTGGATGATGTGTGAAATAACATCTCGCCTACCTGCGCAGGTTACCCATTAACAACTGGTGTGGAAAGTTAAAAACAGGCACGTTAATAACATGTAGGATGAAGTTCCCCGCTGCAGAAGTTATGATGTAGTCACCATTCTGTCTCCCTAAGAAGTGCTCCTTCGTGCTACCCAGCTGTTCCCTGAGCACTGCAGCGTATAGAACCCTCAGCAACCAGATCCCGTTGCTGAGAAACGGTACCTTGCGAGTTACATGGTTCAGTGTTCTAATGCTCTTCTGTTTGTTTTGTAGGTGGGAAGAGATGAAATATTCTGGGCTGCTGGATCCATGAGCAGTCAGCTGTGCCCCTTTCCTGATGAACTTACTCAGAATGTATAAGAAATTGTTGGTGGCCCTGGAGAGATCTAATCTGCACAACCATTAGTTATAAATAAGAAATGGCTACTTCAGATGCCACTTTCACCCTTAAGAGGCCTGTTTGTGGTCTTCATGCCTATAGAAGCAAGGTTAGAGGTTAAATTTAAGGTTTCTTGCATGCAGTTAATAGGGGGAAGGGGTGGGAAATAATTCCAATCTACTTTCTGTGATACTTTTAAATTCAAATCGTCCTGGTTCTACCTTCAGAGAGAACGTGAGTCTGACTGCCTGAATTCAGCAGCAAGATTTAGTCCGGTTCTGTTTTACCTTAGGTGCGGCCTGGAACAAGACCTCTCTGCTTCTTGCTGGCCAGGGTTAGTGCTGATGACAATTCTAGGCAGAGCTGGCTGGAACAGGAGCAGAGAGCGAGCACTTAGGTCTCTTGAAGCAGTTCAGATCAGCTTTTCCTGTGAACCTCTTGGACTGCTGCACTTGTATTGTTTCAGTTGCCAGAATCAGAAACAAAGAACACAGGTATCTGTTAAAGGGAGTTATATGTTGATTATATGTTAATTACATATAGTTAACATCAGCAGTTACAGTGACAGTGAGGAAAACCTCCCATCCAGTAAAAGGGTCTCTCCACATGCCCTTCAGTCTGTGGAGGGCTGTGGTCTGAGCGTTTCCGCCTCAGAGGGGCTGTTCTTGGCAGCGCGGTTAACCTGAGGGGGAGGCGCTCGTCCAGGGCTGTGCCTCCCGCAGGTGCTGTGCGGGGGTGAGCGTTGCTGGTTAGAGTTGTGCCTGCGCTGCCGGTCAGCTCTGTAGTGCCACAGTAGCCATGGCGCTGTGTCTCATGTGGAGTCTCCTCCATGGACCAGCAACTCTTGGTGGCCAGTGGGGTTCCACGCTACGGTCACACCGTGTCTTCCACTTTCCCCATACAGACAATTGTTCCCTGAAGGACACGTGCATCTACACCACTTGTGGGCGTAGTAAAGCAGAGCGGCCAGGGGAGGCCTGTCTGTCGGTCTCTTTGATAATAGGTTTCTTGCCCCAGTACTCCGTTTCTCTGTCAGTTCACAGGAACCTGCTCCCTTTTCAATGCGCCTGTCATGCCTCATTCCCTTCCTCCACCCACCCCCCATTTTTTTTCTTTCAACAAAGCAGAACGGAGCTTTGTACCATCTGAATGAACTTCAAAGTGGCTAGAAAGGGCACCCGGGGTTCCTGGCACTTGTCATTGTCTCCCAGCCTGGCCAACATTTCCCTTCAGGTCTAATTACTTCCAAATGCTCCCAGATGCTTTGAAGAAACTCAGAGGGAGGGGGAGGCATGAAAGAAAGGTGGAAGAGGAAAAAGGAGATTCAGAGGGGAGGGAGCAGAATGCTGTAGCAAAAAATGTTGATTGATTTCTTATACGTCACCCAAGCATAAACAGGGAATGTGTGCGGCCACTGGCAGTGGGGAATGCGAGAGCACCATGTACAGCTGCTGCTCTAAATCCTTCCTGGGGAAAGCAAGCCCTTCGGGCACTTGACAGGCTATAAAAGACATACTACAGCAAAATAAAAAAATGCTAAAATAACGTTTAGAGTTTATGACTGCAGTGGAGTAAGTGTGGACTGAGCCTGTACCCCACAGGGCTGCCTGTATCCTGGATCAGGTGCAGCATCAGGCCTGCTCGTTTCACCGAGGTCAGAGGCAGACCAGAGCTAGAGCTGCTTCGCTGGCTTTATGCAGGATCTGTCAGGGGGCGACTAACAGCCGTAGCTAACGGTAGGCGATGATATACTTGTGCTGGTGCTCTTGACACGCAGGGCGAATAAGCAGAAGTGGTCTGGTGTTGCAGTGTGTGTTCTAGTCTTAACTTCTGCAGAGCACAGGTGCCGTCACACAGTGCCAATGTGCTCAGCTGTCCTGATTGCAGCAGTTTAGACAAGGAGCTGGCACCGTCCCCATGACCTGCAGGTACCTGACAGGGGAAAACCGAAGGAAAAGTGGAGGGACGCAAGCAGCAATGTCTTTACTAGAGGGGCAGTTTCATGGGTTAAGTACGGGGCGAGGATTAGACTTCTAGCTGACTGCGTGCGTGCCCCTGTGTAACTCAGCCGTGCATCAAACCCCATCTCGCCTACTTCTCTTTCAGAAGAATGAGAAATTGCTGCCTTGTACCTTAGTACAACAGCTAGACCAGAGGCCTTATTCCCCTTTCCCCATGCAAAGAGGAGTTAGTTTTAGCTGCTGCTGCTGTTAACGTACCGCTTCACTCCCAACGTCACATCAGGGACCCTCTTCGGTCAAGGATGCCTGTGTACAGACCAGGACAGGGCCCTGAAGGCGAGCCTTTGTGGGGCAGCAGCTTTGAGAGAGCTGTGTGTCAGTGGGAGTCAGAATTGGGAGAGAGGGGAGGATTGGAAATCGGGGAAGTGGGAGTGAATTCCCTAAGCGGGACAGGATGTCCCGGTGTCTGTGACAGCGGGCTCCTCACTGAGGTAGCTGCTACAGGGATTCCTGCCCTGCCCCGGAACATACTTGCAGACACCTGATGAGCTGCATTTGTTTACACATCTCTTCTACTCTAGCAGCTAAGCTCATCCCTGGGGGTTTGGGGCATTCTAAGGTAGTATTACTTGCATTTTTTTGCTATTGCCTGTTTTTACCATATGGCTGTGGGGCCGAAGGCTGAACTAGTTCCTTCATGGGTTTCATTGTACAGCTGCACAAACAGTTGTCTTGGCAAAGAGGCTGCAGCGCAGAGGGATGGGGCGCTGCTTAAGCTGGTACTGTCATCAGAAAGAATGTGCATTAAATTGTGGTTTCAGCTGAAGTCTCCAAGTGGCTGGTGTCCTGAGGGGTGACCCGGATGGCTCTTGGCTGAAGGCGGACAGTGCCCTATGGAGCCTCCACCGGCCACAGCTGTCTGTGGGAGGAAAACACTCGCTATTCCTCATCATAAAGACCAGATAGCCGGAGCGGAGCGCGCGATCCTTAAGCCAAGCTGGTGTCAGCTGCTTTTCGTGCAGCCGGCTGTGTGTTTCCCAACAAAGCCCGTTCAGTTGTGTGGGTCCTGCCTACATGTGTAAAGTTTCTTATTTCACAGCTTCCCCGCGGCCACCCTGCTGGCTGAGGGGCCAGGCTGTCCCATGATGTGGGATTTTCACACATGCTGTTTGTTATTCTGTCCTTTTTCCTTTCTTCCTACAAAGATTTAGTGAAGAGGGTGGGTGAGGGGGAAACTTTGCAAGTCTTTGAAGCAACTTGACTTTCAATGATTAATTGCAGCAAAGAGCCTACACACAGGAGGGAGACTCGGTTTTAATTTATTGATGTTTCTTTGTGAGAACAAATTTGTAGCAGAGGGGAAGCAGCTTCTGAGGAGAACATCAAATGGTTAAAAGGTTCCAAGCATTCTTTGATGTCACAGCTCTGGAGAAATAACTGGAAGGTAGTGAGGGACAGACAGTGTTTATTTATAAAATAAAGATCAGTTACCTGCTTTTGGCAAGAGCCTGTGACTGAGCTCCTGTTAACAACCTATTCATTAGACAGGCTTGGAGCTGGACCTGAGGTTTCTGCCACAGCCGCCTGCTGAGGCGATGAGAGCCTGGAGTCTGGACGGCATTTCCAGCCGTTAAGTCTTTCCATGCATCTCTGTGAAGCAGCACCTGTTTCTCTCATTAGCTGAGAAAGCAACGGCGTCGTGCCGTGCTGCGACGCGCAGGCTGCTGCTGGAGGAGCCGGGCAGCGAGGTGGACGCCAGTCGCACACTGCGCCAACCAAAATGAGTGTGTGGCAGCATCTGACAGCAGTGCCTGGGGCGGTGTCATGCTTGGTAAAGGAGAGAGGAAAGAGAAGCAAAATGGCAGAGAAGGAAGAAATTGAGACTGTTCTTCCTCGAGCCAGACTGTGAGGCTGAGCCAGATGTTCCCTGTCAGGCCAGGATCTTCTGCTGGCAGGACCCATGTGCTTCAGGAGGCCTCTAGAAATCTAGAAGCTGTAAGGAGAGAGTGTTAGGCAAGTCAGCACATCGGCCGGGTCCCTTTCCCAAAGGGAAGAGGCTGGAGCTGCTTCAGCCCCCATCCCGTTCCAGGGCCGTTCAGCCTCTCCAGGCACGTACCAGCTGCGGCAGCACTTTCTCCAGGTGCTCCAGATCCACTCTCTCCAGGTCTTCGGCCTGCGCCTGATGGGCTGCTCGTGCGGCCGCTTCTGCAGCGCAAGCACCGGGGAAGGGCTGTCAGAGGGGTCTCGGAGGTGTTACCT
>NW_010406305.1:16912-17687 GCF_000710305.1 Buceros rhinoceros silvestris | reverse complement strand
TGGCGGGGTGGGGTGGCTGGTGGCAGTATCTCAACCTAGACTTCTAATTTTATACTTAAACAACTGACCAATGGTCCATTTAAGAAGTTTTGATTTTATTTTTGTTCCTTCATACCAAATACACGTGTTATTAGTCAATATTGAAAGTTTAAATCTTCAGAATATGAGTCAGAAAATTTTCTGTCTCTCTGTACATTGTACAGATTTTCATTAATTCTGATACCATTCAGTCTATTTGTCTGGCCAGTGGTTAGAGGGAGCACATTAGGGAGAATTTCACCCTAGAACACACATCTGGTGTTTCATCTGAGGTTTATTTTGCTTGAGAAGTATAGTGCTGTTGGACACCTAGCTGCATAAACTTCTATAAGAGTGGTAAAAAGTCAAAACCAGAAAAGAATTCTGATTTGACTGCGAAACTGAATTTCAAACACACGTTTTACCTTCAGCCCATTAAAGTTAGCACAGCAAAACTTGTCTGTGAATAGGACAAGTGTGAATCTACTGCTTACTGATTGTGTAGAGTTGTTGTTGTTTGTGTCCCTCCTCTGAAGTGTCTCTATCTTTACATGGCAGCCACTTATTGAATTTTGTAGGCGGTGTACCAGCTGACTACGACTCTACTATATACTTAATTCATCTGGTTTTGTACCCAGTGAGAAACAGATTGAATCCCAAACAACGCTTTGTAGTTTTTATTGGAAACGTGCTCTTAAAGAAGAATTATGTGTTGATTGTTCATTAGTTCACAGGAGAAGAGAAAAAAAATCTCAAC
>NW_010406305.1:2116-16824 GCF_000710305.1 Buceros rhinoceros silvestris | reverse complement strand
CTCTTGTTTTCTTTTCTATCACAGATGTACTTTTTCAGGCTAAGCTTTCATTTCCTTCACCTGTTCTTACTTACTTTGGAAACTTAACTGTTCAGGGTCTTGTTTGGTTTACAATGCCAAACTACACTAGATTTCACTTCTTCCTTCCTGTGATTAATAGGAATTGAAAAGTTTCTGTGTGTTGTCAATTCTCTGATCACATGTAGTGTACAATAAAAAAACCCCAAAGCTTAAACCAAAAAGTTCAATACTTTTTTAGACCTACACTCTGTATATTCTTTCCAACCTAAGGCTCAAACAAAAAATGGTGAAAGAAAGATCAATGCTTTTCTGGTGGCTGAGAGCGTTCAAATCCTCATCTTTTAACTTAGTGCTGAACTGCCAGCTCACAGCACTCATGCTTGAGAGTGTTACTTTCTACAGGTCCTGGTAACGTTGTGATACTGCATGGAAGAAGCCAAGATTGACAGCAGCAGAGGACAAGCATGCCTTCGATTCCTAGTGACTGACATTCACCTGAGAATAAAAAATCCTGTGTTCATAAGTCTGCTCCCACTATAGTTTCTGTGCTTCTGTGTATAGGTTTAGTTTTCATTGGTTTATGTTTCCTCTTTTACTCTTAGTCTTGGGAAATAGTCAATAGAGTATACGGAGGAAGATCTTCCCATCCAGAGCAGAAAACCATAGGTGTGTATTTAAGCTTTTTAGCAAGGTTTACTATTTTGAGCATTTTGCCATCCTGTCTAATTTTGGGGGGATTTGGAGTCGTTGTGTTACTGTTGTACAGGACTGGGAGTTTCTGCATAACTCCTCATTGTGCCAGTTTGTACAGGTATTGAGAGGACCTGAGGGTCCATTCTGAGCTCTGGAGTGCTCAGCTCTGAGAGTTAAAACATAGCACTACACTACTATTGACTCACTTAAACCAAAACTGAACAAAGTAATGAACCCAGTCTCTCTTGCTTTTGTTTGGGTATAAAGGTATGAAACAGTTCAAAGCTTCAGCAAACTCATGGTTTGTTCGGACCTTGAACACGTTTCTCATCACCTTGTTCCTGGGGTTTGTTTCTTGATGCCATAGAGTGCATACAGAAATACTGTGATGACAATTGCTGTTGAATCCAAGAGCATTCAGCAGTGTCTTGCTTACACAGTTTCATTTCTAAGCACTCATGCTGCTATATCTAGCTAGCGACTTTACTTGTCCTTTATTTTTTCACTTGGTCCAGTGAAGTGTTAAGCAACTTTGTCACTGGTAAATTATTTTATCGGAATTTTCACTTATTCAGCCAGCACTAGCAAATTTTTACTTCCTTAAAAATATCTCCACACATTAATCTTTAGTATAGATTTGAACACCTGCATGAACAAAGAAAGAAGAAAGGTCATTAAAAGGACATTAAAAAGAACTAATTTCTGTATGGAAGAGTGATTCTTATTACTTTACAGAGAGGTCATGTTCTAGGAATATAGTAATAAGTTACTTTTTTTATTCTGAGGCTTCATGTGGCAGGAGCACACTATATAACAGGCTAAGGACTCAGCAAGGACTCAATTTTACGTATAAAACAAAGTGATTTTCATTCTCTCTTGATTTCTCTCATCTTTCACAGACAACAAAAGAAGTAAAGATAAAAGATTAATCAAGTCCATTTGCCTGATGTGAAATTCAGGGAAGCCGGATTTCAAGAACTGACTAATGAATGACAACATTTACAGGAGAATATGTGAGCTAATAGTTGTGGGCATTTGCTGATATTCATGCACCATGGATAGTACATTATTGCCCATCACTTTTGGGTTTCCCCCTTCTCTCCTGTGGAGCAGCACATGTGTTTGGAAGGTTTTTGTTTCAGTGGTAGCCAGATATCCCTGATAATACCATTTTCCCTTTCATGGTTGCTACAGAAACTTTCCAATAATGTAATGTTTAATGAAATTCTGAGTGAAGAGCAAGTTCATAGATGTGTTAACCACTATTAAAAAAAAGAAATACAGAATTTATCATTTTTAGGCTTTAGGGGTTCTAAAAACCATAGGAGATTCTGGACCACCCTTAGGGGTTCGAAAAACTGTAGCATTCTTAAAACAGGCAGGTTTCTAAACTTCAGTGGAAAGTTACTATTAAACCAAGTATTTCTTTTGGGGGAGAAAACAAATCAAAAAACAAACAACATGAAGTTGAATCTCTTGTTTCTATTGCTTGATTTATGACTATTATTTTGGGGACATATATTTAAAAATATGCTGATGTTCTCAAGATTTCCTGAAAGAGCACTGTATGCCATGTTTTTGTATGTTTATGCTAACTAAAAAATTTGGCACTTGGCATCTGTATTTTTTTTACATTCTACCAGGTCATCTGTTATGCACAATTAAAGCAGATCAATAATTTGAATATGTCTTGAAGAACTGAATTTTTAAACTTTGTGAATTATTGTTTAATAACCCATGAGTGCAGAAGCATTATAGCACAGCTAAGAAAAATGTGTGCCTTGACAAATCTATTAGGTCTGTATACGCCATTAAATTGCAACAACAGTCCTGTTAGGTTGACAGCTTCTGTGATTTTCTATTTAATCCTCTCATCATTCAAAAAAATTAGGCTTTTACATAAACAATGAATATAAAGTGACAAAAAAAAAAAGCCAATGCAGTTTCTACACCTCTTTTTATAGCAACAGATGTGGTGAACTAAGGATATTAAAACAAATCTCCAAAATAAGCACGATGAAGACTTCATGGTATCTGCAAGGATATTTGACCTAGAGCTCCACCTAGTGAAACGTTAATGAAGAAATAGCAAACACATCTTTAAGCTGTATGGACTTGCTCTCAGACACAGGTAATCGCTTTTACAAGATCAAGATTCTATAAAGTGGCAGCTTGTTTGCATTTTAGAATGAATTTATTTTAATAAATTTGGAGTAGAATATTCCTTTGCTTCTTTCCCTGGAAGATTTGGGAAGGATTTGTTTAGGAAGTTATAATTTTGAGATTGCTAAAATGTTAGCTTCACTAGCCCCCCCACCCCCCCACTGGAATTCTGAATACCTCAAAAAAGAATATATTTACTTCTTTATCCTAACCTCATCTTTTACACTGTTCAGTGATATTTTAGACAGACTTCTTTTCCAACCTCATAAGAGGCTTCTCCAATTGGTATTAGCTATCAGTCTGAATCATAAAGTAATGTTTGCTGGATTCTGAGGATGAGTAAGACACGAATTTAGAACTGAGCCTATATTCAATTAGTAATATTGTGGTGGTGAACATGTCAGAAGTTGTAGTGAATTTCAGTAACAGCACAAACATGTTGGGAAAGAAAGTGACAAAGAAGAAAAGACTAAAATGAGTGAAAGAAAGAAAGAAGAAAACGCTTTCTGTAATTTGCACCTCTGCTCTTATAGTAACATATGGAAAAATAAGGGCAAACATTGCACAACTGTGTCATGCTTACCGTCCTCTGGAAGGCAATACCCTGTAGCACTGGAAGAAAGTGTTTTATGTTAATTTGCAAATAAAAAAACCCAAAGAGTTTACTGAGATAAGCATATTGGGACAAATAACACAAATTTTGGGAGAATACTGCCTTCAAGGTAAAGATACTACAGTTTTTATAGCATTTCACCATTTACAGATTTTTTTTTTTTTAAGGGCAGGAGATCACAGGTTAAACAAACAAGTTATAGTATAACAACGCTCATCATTAACTCTCCCTTTTCCAGATCCAGAAGTCAGATACATACAAACAAACTATTTAAACTCTAAAATAAGTTTCTAGAATGTGGGGAAATGGCAGACTTGTAGTCATTTGACACTAAATGAGCGAATGTCATTGTGAGACAGTAAGTTGGTGAGATTAATTAGTGAATACAATCAAGAGCTTTAGCATTGTGTCTATACACATAAAGAAAGTGCTAAAATTTCTCAAGGCAACATAAATTTGATTTTCTAGCTTTCTAGAACTTTATAACTTTAGGAGTATGGATAAGTTTTTATTTTGTGAATATTTTCCTATACTTTTTTTTTGCCTTATTTTCTTTAAAATAAAAGAACCAGCAGTATGTACCATTCAGTAGCCCCATTTTCTGCACCATTATAGCTGCAACAGAGATTGGTATAGCTTGAGAGAGGTACCAGCTGAAGAAAATTTCTCTTATGCCATGGTTTGAGGCATAAGAACTCAGGGTATTGAATGCAAAAAAGGAGTGTGGGGCTGGAGTTACTGAGGATTCCCAAGTGTTGGAAGGAAACTGATAGTGGGTGTGTTAATGTTCTGTTTTGTTTGTCTGTGTTTTTCTCATTGTATAAAATATTTGTTTGTTTGGGTGAGGGTATATGTGTTTGGATTATTAAGAATGTGTCTACAGCTGTAGGGCTTTCTGAATTTCAGAAGACTGAATTGAAGGGACAAGCATCTCAGTAAATCATCTATATAATTTTCATGAGTACCGTGAGCCATGGATCTTGATTTCCAGGTTGTACATTTGCCAAGAATACATTTTACTAGAGGGGAAGAGTAAGGAGTTGGTAAAAAACCTGCAATAACTTACTGTATATTTCCCATAAGTAAAGTCTGCTAATGCATGGAGGATTGTTGACCAGGGTGTATGGAGGGAATTGCTGTACATATTTACACATATTTGTTATGGTTGTTAACCACCCTTCCTGTGTTGAAACAAAGGCAGAGACAGGCAGTCGCCCTGACAAGGATCTCAGCCATCCTTCCACCTTCCTATGGTACTTACGCCCATTGGTTTGCTCAAAAGTAGGGCTTGAACCCCTGTGGAGAAGGTGCCTGTGGGTCTGAGTTCTGTTGAAAACCCATTCGCACCCCATTTCTGATAATTGACCACAGTGCACGTTTGTTCTACTATTTAAAATGGGAGTCTTGTCAAAGAGACAGTACAATCAAGAATCGAGAATCAGAGACTGAACAACAAGGGAAAAGAAGCAGTTTATTCTGTCTCTTCTCAGAGTACAAGCTGAGGCAGAGAAAGGAGTCTCACTCTTGTTCTAAGACGTTAGAACAGAGACTTCGAAAATACTGAAGTTGGGACGCCAGCTAAACAGTGTTTGGTAAGAATTTGCATTTCTGTAAGCGAGAGATTCCTCTATTAGCTAGTGGAGATTGTGCTATTGTGAACGCGTCCCTCCCTAGGCTGTCGGTAAACAGTTCTCAATTTGCATTGGTAAAGAGAAGGTATTCAGATTTCTATCTGAGCTGGTTTACTTGTGAAACATGTTTTTCCCTTGTTGTAAGTTATCAGTTACGTGTAAGGTATTGTTCTGTGTAAAAATTCCTGACCAGACATCATTCAAACCTGCTTAAAGGAATCTAATAAAACCCGGTTTGTTTATTCATAATTGATTGCAGGTATTTTTCGTAACAATAATCTTTGTGTCTTGATAAAGCAATCACTCATAGTTAACATCAAATGGTCACTATAATCTCCAGCAGAAAATAACCTGCAGTGTTAGCGAATAAGCACATTCAGTAAAATGGCAAATTCACTAAATCTAGCAAAAAAAAAAAAGAGCTTCCTTCGAGCTATCACCTTGGATACTTGACATACTCTGTCACTTGCAGCCAGGTTTCTATGCTTTTGAATGCTGTTTGCAACTCAGAAGGTTTCCCTGAAATGCTGGCTTGGTGAGTGTGATTATGTTGCATGTGTTGCAGCTGACCTGTTTGTGCTGTGGAGGCCTGATGCATTTAATGAATGTGTCCTGGGGAAAGGCAAGATGTTTCCTGGGGGTAGTGATGGATTGAGATGAGGAAAGGCAATAAATAATGGAAAGTAGATTTTGAAGTTATGTTAGAGGTCACCTAGTTAATCCTCTTCCCATAGTAGTGTCTAAGTGCATTGCTCTAATTCTCATTTGAGAAAGTTCCGGTGTTACCTGTGCACAAGAACTATAATCTTGCATGCTGAACCTAAACCTTTCTCTGACAAACAGAGGGATTTTCTCTACATTGTAGTGTAGTGAGATGTTCGCATATGCTGAAGTTTCCGGAGTTACTGTTTCTGCAAAGAGAGTATTGAGCCTCCTGTCCAAGGGAGCTGGGGAAGGGGTTTGAGTGGAAAGGAACAGAGCTGTAAAGATTATGTAAAATGGACTGGGGTGGTCATTAGCAACAAAGAATATGACATAGAAGGAGCTGCAGAGATGGCTTTTTAGTTGAAATCACAAGGAATTCTAGTGGCCTTTTTTCCTCCCTCCTCACTGAATCTGCTTCTATCTATTTGGGGTTCTGTAAGAACACAGTGAACTCAGGGGTAATGTTAGCTTTGCTTCCTGAAAGTGGAATATTCCCTTGGTGCTGCCACTAAAGTATTCTGAGTATAACTGAAAAGGAGTGTGAAAAAGAGGTGAGAAATCAATTTCTAGATATTACTAGTGGTCCCTATGCCTTAGTGCTTTTTGAGTGAAGAAGCATTTTGTAAGGACATCACTGTGCTAACATTCAAATGATTGCTTTTCCTCATCTCTTTCCTTTTTCTGAAACAGTACATAGGTTGGGTCTCAGCAATCGCTTTGGAGACAACAGGGGAGCAGAGACGGAAATTCTGTCTGAATGTTCTTTCACTATGATCATAGCTAATAAAGCTTCTGCTGGACCTGTCCTGAATCACACTTAATGTTACTATGCACTTGAAGTCCCCAGATTCTCCAGCACCTGGTCACATACTGGGTATACTGGAAGTATATTGGGTATACATCCAGTTGGCTGGATGCTGAAATCAAGTGCACTTTGATAACTTCATGGGAGTTCAGGAAACATTACCTCATGTCTGTGATTTGAATTCAGAAAACATCTGACAAATGTATCCTTTCTAGAGGTATGGTGAATAAATACAAATATTGGTACACAGGTCTCCCTCATCAGAAAGTTTCAAAGTTTTGCTTCTTTAGAGATATCCTAATAACTCTTACGAATGCAGCAAGTGGAAAACATTCATATACAACACAATTATCCCTAGAGAATAACTAGAAATATTTCTGATTAAAAAAACGATTGTAAGAATCAGTGTCTTTACTAGAAAGAGGAAAATTTGTCTACCCTGAAGTTAGACACACAATAAAATGCAATGAGATACCTGTAATCTCCCTTACAAAATTACTTTCATATCTGAGTTAACTCATCACAGGTATGGTCACTATTAAAATTTCTACAGATAAACCTGACCTCAATGGTACTTTCTAGGAAATAGGCTAAGTATTGGTGTTATTCTTTTCTGCTTAAAATGTTATGTCCTTTTATTTGTAGACATGAGTATCTGAAATCATGTCACACAATGTCCTTATATACAAGAGCAGCAAAATTATACATGGATTAAGTTTTGGCTAATCTTACACATTTTGTGAACTTCCGGATGCTGGTTCCAATAGTATTCACAAGGACAAATGGTCTGATGTTTCTGCAACTGTTTTTAAATCAATGAAAATAATATTCTGAAATCCTCCATTAATCCTTATGTAGTACTTTTGTTTATGTCAGTGTTGCACTAAATGTAATATCCAGACATCCGAGTACTGTAAATGTATCTGCTGCAAGAAAATAACACTGGGAAAAATAATGATTTGCAGCATGTTATCAGGTAAGACATGCTGATGGGCTACTCAACAATCTGCTTAGCTGAATCTCACTTTCTTGGGTTTTTTTGCTGCAAACAATCTTCGAACTTTCTGTTCTGCTGCATTGTTCCTTTCCTTGGGAAGGGAACATATAGACATATTTTGGACATATAGAAAAATGAACATATATTCTCTCATATTCTTCATAGTAATGTTCTTTTGTAAAATAAATTGAACCTGTAAGTTGGAGGGTGGCAGATAGAAGTTTGAATTTTCTCAGCCAGGAGAGTGAATTTAAAGCAAGATTCAAGTAAAGTAAAATAAGGTGCTGCAATGCCTAGGCTAAGTGTCATGTCCTGTCTAGCTTATTTAAAGCCAGCTAAAGCATTTTTGCAGTTACATATATTCATCGCTGCCTAATACAAGATAACGTGGAATTTAGTTTCAAACAAACCTGCCCAGGCAGCATCTAATTTCTGCACATCTTCATTTTTGCCTGAATTCCACAGTCACTGAAAGGCTGTCTTTACGCTTGCTGAGGAGCACTTCAATTTTGACAGCATATTGGCACCTATCTCCCAAATATGCCTGAGAATGATCTAGAAAAACGATGCATTTCTCTGCCTAATTGTTCTTCACAGTTTGATCTAATAGGCATGTTCAGAAAATAATTAGAGATTCTGGTTCTGTACAAACACAGTGGAAGCCAGTACTACCTGTAAAACATGATTAAGTAAAAATGGGGGCTTCATGACTTGGGTAAGAAAAATTCAAACATCTGGATATTCTTGGAGACTAAAATTGTATATTTAGAACAACTAAGTCCTCTAGTGATTCAGTAAGCCACTGAGCCATTTTCTTGGATGTCAGGATTTGTGGGTTTAAATGAAAGGGGAAAGGAAGGAGGAAAAAAAAAATGAAGAAAGAAAAGCATCCACCCACTCCAGCTGTAGTTTCTTAATAAATATTAAAAGGTGGTCATCAGCTGAATATTTTTATTTACTTAATCTGTATAGGAAAGGAATGCATCTTCATTTTGAAGTTCTTTTGGAATTGTTCATTGCATCTAATTTAGATCTCCCGTCTCTGTAATACATTACACAGACTACAAAAGGTTTTATTTTAAACTGTAAGGTATAGGGCTTTTATTTTAAACTGTAAATATCTATCATTAGATATATGATACGATTGCCACATGGTCAAATACTATCTCTCAATTTCGTCTTCATCAGCCCCTCGGCTTTTCACTTTAGATTTTGGCTATCAAGAACGTTACAACTATTTAATAATTCCCTGACTGCTTTTGTCTGTTGGCTGCATATCAGAAAAAAAGAGGTGAAACTAGGACTGCATATTTTGTTTTCCTTTTTTATTTTTTTTCTGAGCTATGGAAAAATAATTTCCACTGTACAGAAGAACATGACACTGATGCACACTATCCAAACTGATGTCTTATCGACTGCAAAATATTATTTCCTAAATGCTTAATCGGAAATGTGTCAGTGCAGGAAGCTGACTGAATCTGTGAAACTCAGTTTCTTCTGACCTTTGAACTTTTCCAATTTCATTTTATCTTGAAACACCATCATGACACGGAATCTGCATAGAAAGTACTGGGCTACTTTTTCCAGCATTGTCTGAAATGTTGCGGTGAACTTTAAAATTTATTTTAGAACACATTATTTAAGATCAGAGCAACAATAAGGGAGGGCAGAAAGCACTCTTGTGCCTTGTCCATCTAGGGTAAGTTCTCCCTTACATTATTTCTTTATTCGTATGATAATAGTTTCCCATAAAACAAACAATCCTAATCTAACTAAAGATTAGAAATAAACAAATAAAAAAATCCTTTCACCACCACTACCATTGCTGTTTCCCAAAGAAGTTTTTTCTGTGTAGTTTTTGCAAAGACCATCTGAGACAATTACTACCTATGGGAGTGCCATAGCGTAATGACTTGTTAAATATGCTGCTCTAGCTTCATGACTGAAGTCTTGAGGTTTGTCTGAATATTAGTTTTAAGCCTCTCTGGTGCCTGAGATAAGATACGGTCTTCAGGAGTTTTTGTGAACTCTGGCAAGGCAACAAATACAAAGTTCTGGGGCTTTAGGAAGTGGATGATCTTCTATGCATAATTAAACATTTGAAATAAAGGACCACAAAAGATTTTGTCATAGAGTTCTGAAAGCCCTACAGGGAGACTATAAAGACTGTACATTGTTTCTGGAGACTTAGAGCACATGCAGCTTAAAAATTTATCTTAACCCCAAAAAAGTCTAGGTCAGGAAAGCCTCTTCATTCATGTAGATTATTGTCACACATAATACCTTTTTTCTACATAAAATACGCTCCCTTTATTTGAAATCTCCTGTGTTCATGGTTTAAATATATGAGCGGTAAAAAAAGATTTGAGGATTAAGTTATTAAGTAATGTTTTCTCTAATAATGATTCATCCAATAGTAAAGATACTTAGAGATAAAACAAATATAGAGGCGTGATAAAGGTTTAAGTTTTTAAAAGACTATTGTAAAGACAAAAATGAACCAAGGAGATATTCCCTGCTCCCAATAACTAACCAAGAAGTGATGTATTTAATTTCTAGTAAGGACAATCTTTGTTGGTATGTCAATAATATCTTTAAATGTAGTAAAAAGGGTGAGATTTTTGAGACAGAGATGGACAAGAAAGACAGGACAGATATTTAGCTACACTACTACCAGTATCTAAGTCTTCTTTAATACTCGCTCAGGTAAATGTACATACGTATATATTTGTGGGGGTTTTTTTAATGAGAAATAACATGTATCTCAGGAAAGATTTCAGCATGCACTATTTATGATATTCTTGTCCTTGTCTTGAACAAAAGGCAATATAACCCTAAGGAATAAACTTTTACCACATTGTTATAGACTAGTTCAGGTTCCAATAGGCCTCTGTGGGTTATCCAGGCTGTTACCATAAGACGCAGTCAAATGCATATTTCCTTAAAGAGTAAAGATTAACCTGGAACACATGCTGTGTTGGAAGGGAAAAAGCTGAACTCATTTTTTGTTTTGTTTGTAAATGAGGTCATAATACTGTGAAATAATTGTTTATAATCTATGACATGGTGTCGTCTGGCTTTTGCAGTTTTTATGTACCCTTCCTAACTCTTAAATTATTAGGCTATTCAAATGTAAAGCACCAGAATATTTTGACTAATCGTGACCTAAACCTTTTGCTCATACTTCCCATACTGAGATGTGTAGAAAGATAAGGATTAATCATTCAGACAGATTTTTAAAAAGAAAGAACTTAATGCAATTAGGAGACAATATTCAATAAGAACACTTGAGAAATAAGGAAGAGGATGAGAGGCAAGGTGGAAAGAAGGGTAGTTAATTCCAGAAATGTGCTCTTTTTGCAGTTATGAATAAAAGATTTGTCAGATTTTGAGATGTTTAATATATTTTTCACTAATTTTAGTATTGGTTCAATCTACTAAAGAAAACATTATAGCGCTGTAGCACTGTAGTTGCTTCATAGGAGGTGCATAGAAGTTAAGAGCAAATCTGAGCACATTGCAGCAGATTATCTGTCAGAATTGTCCTTTTATCAGATAGGGAGATACTTAAAACATTGGATTTCCTTATCAGTAAAAATCTCATATATATTGCCATAACAATATAGAAGAAATGGACAAGTTCCCAACTTCATCCTCATCTAGAAGTATGTTTCATACTCGTAAGTATTAATGATGGAATTAAACTTATGTGTCTGCTTTAGTAAACACTGGGCAGCGAAGGAATCTCAAGATGGCTTAACTTTATTTGCAACAAATAAAATATTTGTATTTAATTTTTTTTAGCTACTGCTTTTGTAAAGCCTTCCTTTAAATTTTCAGTGGCGGATTGTTTCCCCATAGAGTTAAATAAAAAAACCAACACAACAAAGAACAAATACAAAACCAAATTTGATCTGTCAAAAACATTTAAATTTTGCTGAGTCTGCATTTTAAAGATTGCAGCACTGTTAAGATCTGATAGTGAAAATGCATGAACAATAATGATAATAACAGTAACAATAATAGTAACGACACATCTTTAATGATCTCTGTCCTTTATATTTAGTTCACTGGGATGACACAGCAGCTTTCAAGTGTGGCTGTTTTCCAGAAAGGTCTCAAGTACCAAGAAATCATTTCTGCAGAAATCATCTCAGAAATAAATTATGGATATTTGCTATAGATCTGCAGTACACAGTCTCTCGGACAGGGAAAGGTAAAACATAAAGAGATAATAAAAAAATGAAATTAAAATTGCGTTACACACACTTCAGTTACTACCTCTGCACCTGGTGTTACACTCACCCTTCCCTCCTTCTCTGGACCCTAAGGATTGTAGTTTCATTCTCATGTATATTGGGAGGGAGGGGAGAGGATGACATTGAGCATCTACAGTCCCTCACCGGGTGAAGCATGCTAGTCTTGTTGATGGTTTCTTCTTTCTCAATCTATGATCCATTTGGGGTAATTTCCCTGTTCTTTAATATGCTTCTGCACCTTAGTTTTTTCTCACTGGTCTGCAGCTCCTTGTTGATCCAAATTAACAGTTGGTAGGGTCTCTTACATATGTCAGACTCATATCTTACTCTTGAAACCAATTTTGACCAGCTCCAGGTCTGTGCTTCTTTAACTGACCATGAGTAAATTGTTTACAGTTGTAGTGTCTCCAGTGACAAGCCTGTGCCCCTTCTCTTATCACCACCCCATGTCGTGCTCTTCCGCACCTTGTCCTGAGATACATCTTTGATGTATGTTTATTTGAAATCCATGATTTGGAACCTAACATACACTCCATGCTCCTTAAGGTCTACAGCAAAATTGTATGTCTTAAAAAAAAATCAACTTAGCCTCATGAGCCTGACTTCTTCATTAAGCAGAAAGCAGACTTTAAAAATGCTTGACTTAAACACTTCATGCTTTTTAAAAATTATAATTCCTCTCAGCTGAGTGACAACAGTTATCACAGTAAAATAAACATTTCTTCATTTGTTGAAAAGAATCAAGATTTTGAAATTTTCAGAGGGTAATTACAACACAGCACGTAATTACATTCTTACACTAACACAGCAAATGTCAACCCTTTCCTTAAAACCCATTAAACTTAGCTTACAATAGACACAGAAATGTTCATTAATGCTTATTTTTGTGGGTTTTGGAAGAAACTTCCTTTTACAGGAAGGACCCCTGATTATGACCTTATAAAGATTAATTTTGATTATTTAACCTACAGATTATGAAAGTCAAGTGAAAATTTTATTGGTTTCTTCCTCATTTGGTGTCCACTTATCTTTATGATATAAGCTTATATGTTGAAATATTTGATACATATACTGAAGGACTTAAACCATGTACGTAGGACTTTGTTGATATAGCACATATTTTTCAGAAAAAATTACAATACTGAAATTCTAGCAAAAAGCTTCTCACTATTACTGCAGAGTAGGACAAAAGAATATTAGTTATGTTTTATTTATTACAACATTTATTCTGTGCCTTTCAACAGATAAGCTTGTCATAAAGGAATGACATTGCTATTTTTAACTGCCTTGAATAATATTTCCCAGCCTTTGCATTCTTCGATAGCTTTATGGACTTCTCCCTTCCATTTCAAATAGATTCATTCTCTGCATTATCCCTTTTGTTCCTCCTCTCCTTTTCAACATGAAGGGTTTTTTTCTGTTTATTTTAGATCAGCATCTTAATTTCTTGTGTTTGCATTCAATTACTTTTGACATGCTTTTCGACTGCCACATTTTCAAAACTTCACGCATATATTATTTATGCTTTCTCACCAATGCTTTTGAGATGTCTTTCTCTTTTTTTTAAGAGTAAACAGTATTTAATGTAAGTTAAATTGGGTTGGAAGGATCAGTTAGAAGATGGAACTGAAAATCTGATCTCAGCTGGTTCAGAGAGAATAAGCAACTGCAAGAGAAGCAGATGTAGATTTTTAGGCAAAGACAGAATTGCTAGCACCATTTTTAAAAATATTTGGTCAGAATATTTGTGAGGAACTTTTGGATGCCAGTAGCCAGCTGGTCTGCTGAGATTAGTTGCTTCAGTCTTGTTGAGATACGCATGTTCTGCAAAGCACGGTCTTTGCATTCAGTGACACCTACAGAATAGGAGCACCAAGGCACTTCGAACATGCGAATTTCTTTATATGTTCAACTAAGTAAGTTGTCTGGAGAACGTCTGACATATCCTTCAAGCATCAGCTGCACTGGTTGTGTCTACACTGCTATACCAAAGAGGGACAGCTGGTATATCCTTACCCCAGGGTCAACAGGCACCACTGGGCTTTGGTTTTTTTTTTTTCCCTTTTTGTTCAGGGATAGCTCCTTTTATAACAGATTCGTTTGGGGAAGAGCAACTGGGAGCAGTTAAAATACGATTGATAGAGTGAGCTTTCAATTAAGCAGTGTGAATCATCAGCGAGCTTTGCTTGAGCTCATTCCCTCACATTTCTGTATTTAGCAGTATAAATATATCTTGTATTCTATGTTTGTGCGGTTGACACTGTCTAGTTACAGGAATATGAAAGTCTTTGGTGTGAACACCTGCTATATTCTGTTTGGTGTGACTGCAGATATTTTATTGTATAGCTCCTTTCTCCCTCCCATTTAGTCTGAGGCTTTGCCTGTCTCTGGTATCACATTAACCTTGAAATATTCTATACAGCAGCTGGTAGCTAACCAGCCGGAGGAATATGAACAACACTTTTCCTTAAGTACTACAGGCCTACAATTCTGATCGCAAAAAGATGTTTGTTACTAGTCATTTGTAATGGGTAGTATCTTAGAAAATAATTTTAATTGAGATTTTGATGAATTTAGTTTTGAGATTTATGGGACAAACTTTTCTTAAAGGGATTTGAGTTGCATGTGTAACACCTTCTTTTTCCCCTGCATTGGTTTGATGAATTATTAAGTTTACTTCTGCTTGTGGTGCAAATATAGAAGCTTATATTGATGATATGGGTTCAGTCCTTCATGATGAACCTCATTTAAAGCAGAGATTTATAAAATGTACATATCAATTCCTTCAAATTAGAAACTCAGAGTAGATCAAGTTTTGTAA
>NW_010406305.1:1114-2013 GCF_000710305.1 Buceros rhinoceros silvestris | reverse complement strand
TGTTACCTATCAACCCTACTCAGAGACTATGTTATTGTTTCAGTATTCTTCTGTATAGAAGTTTAAGAAGCGTCTCTCTGAGGATAAAAAAAAAGGACAGAAATTTAATCTTTCTTGTATGTTTAAATTATAGTTTAGTTGTCATCTCTTTCCTATGGTTACAAAGTGTAGTTGTGAGTAGATGTGTCTAGATGGCAACAGTGCAAGAAGCCTCGAAACTAGACTTATATTGATTTGGACAGTATGTGATAGTATCTGGTTAACTGTTTCCTGTTGCTCCTTCAACACTTTGTCATTAGGATTGGTTGAATACAACGATCTTTTAAAGCTTCTGGCAGGAGAACAACTAAGAGTACAGATCCCTTTCTAGTATTATTCATCATCTTCTGAAGGATGGGAGAGCAGGAAATCCCCATCCTCAGTCTTTTCCAAAAAAAAAAAAAATGCAATGAAATTTCAATGCTTCTGTAAACTAACTGTTTTGTGGCATGTCAGAAGGCATATAACAAAGTGTTAAATTCTTTTACAGTTACAGAAAGGCTTTTGACTATCAGAGTACATCATCACTTTTACAAGTGCAATAGACCACTAGAAAAACAAATAAATGAATGAAAACCTCAAACCTAAACACCCAAACTTTCCCAGAATAGTGCCATTTATTCAGGTTCAGTATTCCCTTGGAAATTCCTGGGAGGCCGTTTGTTCATATGCCCCCTTGCTGCACTCAAGCCCATGGCGTGTATTCTCAGTTCCCTGCTATAAATACACTTCTCTGATAGACTGAAGCACTGCCTTCCGCTATTTTGGATATTTTGAATGGGGAAAACCTAACAACTGCACCTTAAGTACCAGAAGGGTGCTATGTGGATGTCAGAACAAAAGACAAGACAAGTACCAGG
>NW_010406305.1:0-978 GCF_000710305.1 Buceros rhinoceros silvestris | reverse complement strand
CTGCTGAAGGGAAAATTGCCGGTAAATAGTATATAAACTGAACCACTGAAATTTGCTTCAAGTTGATGGATCAATCTCTGATAATTTTTTTTATTTAACAGCGGAGCATTATCCCTATCTACAGTTCGAGATCTTTATCAAATAAGGTGGATGAAATACCGGAAATTCTATTATTGAATACCATTAGTGATGGAAAGAAAAAAAATAAACCACAGTATTTACTCCTGTTTCTTTCTTTTATTCAATAAATTATTAAAATGGTTCTGGTTTTTTTACAGTAAGATATCATAATTAGGAGGCTTTCCATTGGAAAGCAATCAAACAAAACCCTTTTCTCAGGGGATCATGATACGCAGAATTTTTTGTGAAAAAGTTTGTCCTGGTTTGAGTTAGAACAGAACTAATTCTGTCCAGCGATTTTACTTTCCAGCTCGGTCTCTTCTAACTAACTGCACTGGCTGAAGTCAATGGCATATTGTTGCAAACAGTGTCTGCTTCCAGAAGTGGTAACACTTGATGTTTACAGTTACTGCCAGGGGTTGGGGTGCAGAAAGGCTCTTGATTAGACTTGCTGCTGTGCAGACCATGGTCATTGCTAAATCCTGTGTGCCACGGTGGGGGTGCAGTAAGTGAGCAGCAGCACCTGCGGAGAGGAACAGACAGGACAGGTGACCCTACACTGGCCAACAAGGTGTTACATCCCATAGACGTCATATTTGGTCTAAAGCTGAGGAATCACAGGGTTTCTCACTCTTTTCTACTCTTCTTCAATGGCTGGCGTCTGAGGACTCGTCTGTCCATTCTGCCTTCTATCCAAATCCGTGCATCCCTGAATCCAGTTCTGGAATCTGGCTCCTGTATCTGTTTCCCACCTGCTGCTGAGCCCAGCCTGGGCCTTCCCCAGTGTCTGCCGTGTGACATCAGTGGTGATGCTGACATGGCTGCGGTCAGGGTGGTTGGGTTTGGTATTGGTATTGT
>NW_010406304.1:0-30089 GCF_000710305.1 Buceros rhinoceros silvestris | reverse complement strand
GCCACTGCCATAAAAGACAATTAAAAATGTTACATTAACAGCAAAAGGAAGATCAAGAAGAATCCCTATCCTCTACTGGATAGAACATAATGTGGCATGATAAGGAGAAGGGTGAGGTACTGAATGTTGTCTTTGCCTCAGTCTTTAATAGTAAGACTAGTTTTTCTGTGAGTGCCCAGCTCCTTGAGCTGGACAGTAGAGATGGGGAGCAGAATGAAGCCCCATAATCCACGAGGAAATGGTCAGTGTCTTATTGCACCACTTGGATGAGCACATATCTGTGGGGCCAGATGGGATCCACCCAAGAGTTCTGAGGGAACTGGTGGAAGTGTTCACCAAGTAACCTTCCATCATTTACCAAGAGTCCTGGCTAACAGGGGAGGTACCAGCTGACTGCAGACTGGCAAATGTGACACCGAGCTACAAAAAGGGAAGATCAGGGAACTACAGGCATGTCAGTCTGCCCTCAGTGCTGAAGAAGGTTATGGAGCAGATCATCTTGAGTGCCATCACACGGCATGTACAGGACAGCCAGGTGATCAGCCCCAGTCAGCTTGGGGTTATGAAGGGCGGGTGTTGCTTGACTAACCCAATCTCCTTCTATGACAAGGTGACCTGCTTAGTGGATGAGGGAAGGGCTGTGGGCATTGTTTATCTGGACTTAAGTAAAGCTTTTGACACTGTTTCCAACAGCGTTCTGGAGAAACTGGCTGCTCACAGTTTGGATGGCTCCCGCTCGACCAACCTGATCTCCTTCTTGATAAGCTGACCTGCCTAATGGATGAGGGAAGAACTATGGCTGTTGTCTACCTAGACTTTAGTAAAGCCTTTGACATTGTTTCCCACAGCATTCTCCTTGAGAAACCGGCTGCTCATGGCTTGGATGGGTGTACTCTTCACTGGGTAAAAACCTGCCTGGCTGGCCAGGTCCAGAGAGTGGTGGGGAATGGAGTTCAATCCAGTTGGTGGCTGGTCACCAGTGGTGTCCCCCAGGGCTCAGTGTTGGGGCCTGTTCTCTTTAACATCTTTATCAATGATCTGGACGAGGGGATTGAATGCACCCTCAGTGAGTCTGCAGATGACACTAAGTTGGGAGATAGTGTTCATCTGCCTGAAGGCAGGGACAGGCTGGGTTGAATGGGCCAAGACCAATGGTATGAGGTTCAACAAGGCCAAGTGCCAGTGCCAGGTCCTGCTCTTGGGTCACAACAACCCCCTGCAATGCTACAGGCTTGGGGAGGAGTGGCTGGAAACTGCCCAGAGGAAAAAGACCTGGGGTTGTTCATTGACGGCCGATTGAACATGATCCAGCAGTGCCCAGGTGGCCAAGGAGGCCAATGGCATCCTGGCTTGTGTGAAAAAACAGTGTCACCAGCAGGAGCAGGGAAGTGATTGTCCCCCTGTACTTGGCACTGGTGAGGCCACACCTTGAGTGCTGTGTCCAGTGTTGGGCACCTCACCGCAAGAAGGACATTGAGGTGCTGGAGCGTGTCCAGAGAAGGACAACGAAGCTGGTGAAGGGTTTAGAGCACAAGTCTTGTGAGGAACAGCTGAGGAGCTGTTTAGCCTGCAGAAAAGGAGGCTCAGGTAAGATCTTCTCACTCTCTACAACTGCCTGAAAGGAAGTAGTAGTGAAGTGGGTGTTGATCTCTTCTCCCAAATAACAAACAAGTGACTACTAGAGGAAATGGCCTCAAGTTGTGCAAGGGGAGGTTTAGGATGGGTGTTAGGAAGAATTTCTTTACATAAAGGATAGTGAAACATTGGAACAGGCTGGCCAAGGAGGTGTGTAGTCACCATCCTTGGAGGTATTTAAAGGAGGTATTTAATGTGTAGATCTGATGCTTAGGGACATGGCTTAGTGGTGACCTGTCTAGCGCTGGTTAATTGTTGAACTTGATGATCTCAAAAGTCTCTTCTAACAAAAAAATTTCTGTGATTCTGTGATTTGGTTCTACATGTTGGTGTGTAAGTACCAGAGAGAAGATTGCCAAGACTTTTTCTGTTGCATCTAGTAACCGGTACTTTCTACAGGAAGAGATTTATTATGAGGGTGAGATGTGGTTTTCAGAACACTTTGGAGTAATCTCACAGAGAGGTCACTTTGGCTAGGGATGACAGTGAAATATCTAGAGAGGTTGGCACAGTGGGCACAGAGTGATGGATGGGAGCTGATTGCAGACCTTTCACAGGCCACGAAGAACCCCTGTGGCATATCTGTATCTCTGACCAAACCAGGTGGACATTATAATTTTAATTCAATCAGATTATGTTGAACGTGTTTGCATTGCACCGGGGCCTAATGATGTTATGACGATGACCTACTTTACTTGCATGTCCCTTGCCTCAGAACCCTGCTAAACAGTGATAAAGTTCACTAACACATACCAGTGACAACAACATTGATGATTTTTTTCTTTTTGTTGCTCCATCTCATGTGGGAAGAATTCATCCTTGCCTTATTTAGAAATAAACTTCTATATTATGAAACTACCCACTATGTTAACACAAAGCCAGACTTAGACTGTTTGACTTTTCTGATTTTTATTTGTTTATGATTTAAAATATTTAAAGCCAGAAAAAATAAGATGAGAAAACTAAACATGGTGAAAGTCATCTACAAAGGGAAGATTAGGGAATGAAACATTCTCCTTCAGCCGGTACTCCCCCAGCAACTTCATCACCACCGTAGCACCTCCTCCTCAGCGTTGCATCAGCACATGGGAAACAGCTAGCCTGCCATTAAAAGACAAGAAAACAAAGAGATTAATGGAAAATTTTAAGTACTTGTGAAAAGTTGCTTCTTCAACGCCACTTAACAACAGCGTCTTATGAAGGGTTGAAGGACGGGTTAGAAAACACGAACTGCTGCTCGCATTTTGAAACTGAGAGTAGACAGACAAGTAAGAGTCACTAAGGAGGCAGGAGAAGTAGTACCAACGGCAAGGTTTGACCCACTCTGTACTTGTAACTACACTACAGCCATAGAACTGGTAGATACTCCACCAACAACGCCAAACTAACGCGTTAAGAATCTGACAGATATTTCTACTCCCACATATACCATCTAAACAGTGCATTAAATGCAGACACCCTGCTGCTTTCCTTCTTTTCCCTGCTGACTGCCTTACCATTTCTTTTCCTTTGCATTTGGTTTCTCCCTCTGTCTTATCTTGTGCTTTTGGAAGAGAAATGGAGTCCCTGAAGATAAAACACTGTCCTCTCATCTTAGAGGACAGAAACAATGCTGCATTTGATCAGTGCATGACACCTAAGCCAGCAGCTCAAAGCCAGAGTGAGATTGTTTCCAGCTCTGGACAAAACCCTCAGCCAGCAGAGGTGGTCACCATCCCCAGACTAGTCACTGCTATAAATGGCACAGCACAGGAGGAGAACAAAGAAACCTCTGAATTGAAGCACTGGATTTTAAGACAGCCAATGTATGCAGGGTTTTTTTTCAAAATGAGAACCTGCAAATTATTGAACAGAGAAAGGAGGGAAGGTTACTCCTTGTACTAGCACAATGAGTATTCAGAGCGCAGAAGTAGAAGTGCATTGCTCTGGTGTTGCAGCTACAGGCTGAGCTGGTTTATTTATTTGTAATTACACTGGCTCTCCCTCTGCTAGATCAGACTGAGAGAAAACCTAGAACATCACCTGCTTTGCAGCATCTTCCTTTTGTTCTTGGAGTACTGTTTCATTCAAAAAAGTGTCAGTAGTCTGAATACCTTTGATTTGTAAAACTACCACTTTTCTGATGCCTTTAGCATTGCAGCAAAAGAAAGCTGGGTTGAAGAGACAAAGCTGTTTTTCCTTGAGGCCAAGGAGAAGGGGTTGAATGAAGACAGGGAAGGGTAGCCCTTGGTGCTTGTCAAGCCCACAGGGCAGCAGTTTGGTTTTTCCTGTCTTAAGGGGTTTGTTCTGTATCATGGCTGCTTCTCTGCTTCTGAGGCTGGCATTTTCAGAGGCAATTTCCGAACACCAACACGTGCAGGCACTGTAAATAGAGGTGGTCGTGATCGCTTGCTGTATGTGACATGGTTCAGTTGTATTTGCTTAAATTAGAAATTACAGGCACGTTTCCTCTTCCTTCCTGTTTTCCCATTCGTCTTGCTTTTGTGCATTGAATTTGCGGTGCATTGCACAGCTGCCTGAACGCCAGGCTATCACCAACCCTGCAGCTGATCAGTGTGTCCTTCCCATTGCCTGATGCTGGTTGGGATTTGGTTGAACTGGTTAATGCAGCTGAAGTCAACAGGAAGGATCCAAAAAGTAACATAAACCTCGTATCTTTTCATTAGGTGCTGTTTTGTCCCTACACACAAAAGCATTAGATGTCCATGTCTGTTGTCGTGCTTTATGTTCTGTGGGGCTAGAGACTGTGGTAAAGATGAATGACTGTGCATAAAGGAGTAGCCCAAAGAGAGGTGCTGGCCTCTTCTTACAAACATGAGCTACCAAATTCTCGTGCTTTCATCCTTCATGTGATTTACAATCCATTGAAATAATAATCCAGGGAATGCTAATTAAATCAAAGCCAAAAATGCAGCAAGTTTTGGTTTGGTTTGGTTTGGTTTTTATCTCTTTCTGGGCGGAGGAAAAATGAAATTTAACAAAAACTTCTTCGTTTTCCTTATCCACCAGAATGAACCTCCAAACCAACTGGGTTTCTATTTTGGGCAGGCAATACCCACACTTACTTATAAATTGTTTGCAATGTGTCTAGAAAGGGTAGGCAAATTCTTTCTGCTTTTACTGCCCAAACCCATAAGGGATGAGAACGGCATGGGAAAGGGCACCAGTTGTCATGACTGGCAATTTGCATGTCATTATACATGCATAAACAAACACAAATAACGTAGAAACATTGAAAAATGGCACAATGGTGACAAGCAGAGGTGGACTGCTGGACTGTTTCCGTATGGGCTACAGGTTTTACCTGTATTTTCCCATGAGAACAAGGTAGGTCAATGTACTGCCATTATCAGCACTGTGCCCAGGTGACTCTCATTTCAAGAGTCATTACGTAAACCCACTTTAGAGATCACACTTCCTTTCTGCACAAAAAAACTTAGTGCACTGAAGGAAGACTGGAGTCTTTTCCTTTAAAACTTCTACACAGCAGAGAAGAAAAAAAATCCCCACAGTGTGCTGGGAGCTGTATACTATACTCATTAGTGACTTCGTCCTGTGAACTGCCTTCTCTGGCCTGCATCCAGGAAAGCACAAAGTACACATTTAATTTTCAGCATATGTGCACAATCATTAAGTGCAAGCAGATGATTAGATACTTTTCTTTTTTTTTTACATGGCTGCTTTTGGTTCTGTTATTTAATATAAAAGGCAGCAGTGGCTTGAGAATGTTTTGGAGGGGACCTAAATGAAAATGTTGAAACCTTCCCACTGCTTGTAAGAACAGCAAGACAGCAACATTCTTCTGATTGACATGATATTCCTGCCTGAACATTGTACTTTGAATAAGCTTTGTCAGGCAAACCTCAGCCTGTTTACATGTGTGTTGATTCATGCTATTAAACTGGGTGGCATGTGGAGAAGGGAAAAACTAACTGTTGCGTTTTCAGCAAATGATGCACACTGTCTCGCTTCAGCCAGGCTATGTAGCTGTCCTGCAGCCGTAAAGAAATCGGTTTTCTTTAAAGTTATAACACTGTTACAGTAATACCGTCTTGTCCAGTTTCTACCCTGACATGCACATGGGCTGCTCCGGCCATGCATCTCCCTAGTCCCCTTTGGTACGGATCTGTGAGGAAGGAAAAGCCTTCCTGAGGCCGAATTGTGTTTTGAGAGCTTCCTCTGCAACAGTCTAGGTGAGGAGCTTTGCAGACATTATTCATCCCCATGTCTATCCCTGCAATTTACCCCATGGTGAGTCATGTGGGGAAACATAGAAAGTGAATTCCTGGCTTCACTGGAGTGGCAAAACACAGTTGGAATTATACTGTATCTTATTTTCATGCGCTTTTCAGTGTCACTAAGAAATTATAGGTTCTTCTTTGTGTGCCTCCTTCTCAAGCTGATACAAGTGTATCACTACATCTACTTCATCTGTGAAAGAACCCTAGAGACAGTTTAGCTCCACGTGCATACAGCAACGTGTTGGCACAGTCAAAATTCTTCTTCTTTGTGTGCCTCCTTCTCAAGCTGATACAAGTGTATCACTACATCTACTTCATCTGTGAAAGAACCCTAGAGACAGTTTAGCTCCACGTGCATACAGCAACGTGTTGGCACAGTCAAAATTCAAAATCAAGCAGGTGCGGTGTGGAGGGCTTTTGCCCAAGCCATTAGACAGCGTTGTGCCTTGCAAGATCCTATAGGCACTCAGTAAAGGCAAGTGGCTAAAGATGCACAGGCTCATCTCAGTTTGCAGGAGCTCCTTGTACTACTCTGTTTAGAGCATTTGGTGGGGGCAGCCCAACTTCCAGCAACTTTCATGCTTAGGAGCCCAGGTAGTTGCCACTTAATGGTGCTCTTGCCTTCAGCTTCTGGGCTTGGGGAAGGCTTGAGTGCCTGTGCAGGGCTGACCTCTCTGGAAAAGCTCTTGTGCACTATCGTACTCCCCAGCAGACCTGTCTGATCGTTGCAAAGCAAGATAAGTTTAATTAAATCATCTATCTCCTTTCCCAAATAAATAAATTTAGATTTGCCCTGGGGATTTGGAGAAAATTTCAACTTTCATTCTTTGTCTCATATATGGCACGTATGTGTTTCAAGGTAACCTCATTTGTACTGTTCTGTAATAAGAAACCATTGCACACTATTGGGAAAAAAATGGTGATACACTGCATGTGCCTGGTATCTTTTGAAAGTTCTCTGGAGAAAGAAATAGGCACAAGCACCGAGATTTATTAAAATGTGAGTCCTTGTAGAAAAGACCAACTTTACTAATGAGACGGCCTGAAAACCAGAGACTGTCCCTTCTGACATACGTGTGTCCTATGAAAGCCAGAGATTTTTTATTATCTCAGCATTCCCAGAAATATATTGAGCTGAAATACAACTCCAGTTAACATAACCATCAAGTATACACTGGGACCTTTTAATGCTGGAACAATAAGCCAGCTTTATTACACTGATTATTGATAGTATGAGGGTTGTCATAACCACATAAAATTATTGTTTTTCTGCTGTAATCATTTGCTATGCAGTTACAAGGGACCAATAAGAAGTTTGTACGTAATTAGTGACAAAGATTTCTTCTGTTGTTTGTAAATGGATTAAAAGCCTCAGGCTAATTTTACCAGCATGTTCATATGATATCACTTCCTGAAAATACATTAAAGTTTTGGGGTTTTTTTGAAAAAAAAAAAAGTATGTACATAAAGCAGAGGCTGTCCAAGTACCACATAAAAAATGACCTCAAGAAATATGCTGGGTTTCTACCTCAGGAACCTGATTTGACATTGAGGTTATGGTGAGAATTCAAGTAAAAATGCTGTTTCGTCTTGATGCAAAGCTAGAGAGCATTTCTTTTGCAGTGAGTAGCTTGCTTAGAGGAACATAATTCAATGGCAATATTTTCTGAGTCACACCATTGATCTGGAAAGACGTTGTTTTCCCATCTTTCCAGATTGTCACTTTACACAGATAGGAGCCAAATGTGCTCAACCTCTGCTCTAAATTTCCAGTAGGCAAATCTGAATCAATTCAGCTGGTTTTATAGGCTATTTTACTGAGTTTACAAGTTTCATTCTGAATTTACCCCAGTACAGCCAGATGCAGAATTTGGCGAGTTTTATGTTTGTAAGAAAATGTAATTAAGCATGACAGATGTGTTTATCCTAGAAAATATTACTGTACTATAAGAAAGATAGCAAACATCGTTATACCACTCATTAAAATCCACAAAACCCTTTTACCATGTCCCAAAATCTGTTCTGACTTTTTTCTGGCTTGCCCAGATACACCACAAATTTTCTAAAGGATTTCTGAACTTCAGATGAGTTTAGACTTGTGATTGAACTGAAAAGCTTTTCTTAATTTCTTTTTCTTTTTTTTTCTGGCAGAAGTCTCTCACATCTCTAGTTTCTGGCCAACAAGCTTGTACTTTCCTTAGGATTCTGGATGGAAGTGCCACTAAATTGCTCTTTGCATGGGAAACTGATTTTGTTCTTGCATCATTGTGTGCAACAGTGTCAAATTTCCTGCTAGCACTGAAGCTATTAAGAAGAGTGTCAGAAGCAGACCTGATCCAGCCCCCAAATCAAAATGACACCTTTGAAATGGGCTACAGTGAACATACTTGTTTATGTCCATTTCTCCTCTACTGTCTGCATTTGGCTAGCAACAGAACTTCTGAAATTCTGTGAAGAAGTTTAAGAGGTCTTACAAAATTCAGGTGAGATTTCCCATCAATACCTATATAACAGTATCATCTTTTCATAAGCACTCCTGTGTAAAATAAATTGGAGCAAAGGTGTGAAAGCTCCCAACTTTTAAGTTTGACTCATCATTAATTATGAGACCCTCCGTTTTCTTCACATGGGTCATAAAAATATAATTTTGAAATCTTTACCAATAATACAAAATGCCTGAATGCTTTGTGTAACATAACCAGGGGTGATAAGGTGAAATGTCATTGTGGCATTTTTGTGTCTCGTAGCCATTCTTCTAAGTAGGGTTACAGCTGAAGCTGTTTTTGTGATGCTTCTGATGAAGAAGATGAAAATGATCCTGATGTTTTCTCTATGGAGGTATCTTTGCATTCATCTTTATTTAACTTTGACTTGAAATACTACAAAGATAATATTACCTCTCTGAGCATGCACTACAGGTCTGTAGATACCAGGGGTCTGGAGATTGTTCCTGGGAAACTTGCTCCAGATATTTGACTTACCCAAGTAGCTTTCACTGGAATGATTTCTGGCAATATTCCATGCACATCTCCAGTTTCTTCTAGATCTCTCGATACACAGCCATGATGTAACATGCAAAGCCATGCTTCTCAAATTGAGTATTTTTTTTACCGTCATTGTCTGAGCTACACTTCCTCTTTTCCGGTCGGAAAAGAAAATATAGTGTGATATAATACAATATAATAAGACAAATACAGACAACCTTGCAGATAAGAATGCCTCACTCTTATATGTCACTGAGCGATCACTGCTGTAACTGCACAGCTATACAGCAAATGCTGGAAGAAGTTCTGTGGAAAATTACATAAGGAATTCACTACCAGCATGGGCAGGATCATGCCCATACTAAATCATGCCCAACAGAGAGACAACTACTCTGCTTGTAAAGAAGTGGCAAAAATGTATTTTGAGTAAAGGAACTGTTCTGGCAGAAGACAGTTTGCTGGAATAAATACACCTACCTTAGGGCTTTGACCAGCAAAGTGCTGCTAGTCAGAGACTGCACTCCTACATCACACCTCCCTGTACCCTGACTGGCACAGTTACTCTGGTAGATGTCTGTGATGGTGAGTATCACAGAAGGAAAATTTTTATGCTGTTTTACAGACCCTGGTGATTGCTGTGTAGTGCAGAATTTGCAAATGTAGAATGATCTCAAAAGCAAGTAGATGTACAAGCATGTTCATGACTGTATCTATCTTCTTTATTTCTTCAAGCCCCAGTAAATCTGGATTTTGAAATAGGGATAAATTAAATATTCAATTAAATACAAAGTAACGCTGCTTTCTTGGATACACTGGAAGGTGTTGTGCAGTGCTAAAATCAGGTCTCTTGTGGGCTTACAAATAAATGATTACTCTTGCCATTAAGATCCCTGCACACTGCTAGCCAAGGCATGTTGCACATCCAGCCTTACAAGTTTGCTCTCACCCACTGGGAAGGTGTCAGATCCCTGCACACTGCTAGCCAAGGCATGTTACACATCCAGCCTTACGAGTTTGCTCTCACCCACTGGGAAGGTGTTGCAGAAAGAAACATAAAAGAATATTAGAAGCGAGAGCTCACTTGATGTCTTGAGGATAAACACCAGCTTGAAAACTGCTGGTGACTTTAACTGAGCCACCGTTCAGGTTTCTCAAGAGCAAATCCCACAGTTTCGCTGTAGAACACTCTGGAAAGCATTTCACTGCCTAACAGGTCATGAGGCACAACCTACTTTAACTGAGCCACCGTTCAGGTTTCTCAAAAGCAAATCCCACAGTTCCGCTGTAGAACCCTCTGGAAAGCGTTTCACTGCCTAACAGGTCGTGAGGCACAACCCCTGGCATGTCTAGCGAAGGGCTGGGAAGGGATGGGTGCTGCAGCCGGTGCAGCTGTCAGGGCACGGGGTGTCAGGACAGTACCTGCGCCAGCCACGAACTGTTGTGTGCAACCACTGTTTTCCATGGCAGCTGCTGCAGCGATGCTGGTTCCCAGCATTCCAGCGGAGACTCAGACCTGCATTGAATTACATACCCGCACACACAAGAAAGAAAGAAAAAGAAATTATTTAAATTTCAAATTTATGTAAGAGTCAGAGCGAAGCCAACACAAGCCAGCACATGGGAGTCAGGGCCAGTACGCCCCACACTCCACTTGTGCTGCTGGGGAAGAAGCAGTTTATCATCACCAGTGGAGAGCTGGGTCAGTGGCGTGGTGCCTGGCTGGCACAGGGGTCCCAGGGAACTTGCTTCTCCAGCTTCTCCAGCCTGCCAGAAGCTTCTGAGGCTGCTTGTCAGATTTCTCAGAGAAAAATGAGAGTTACATGTTATTAACTATGCTTTCGGAGGTTTCACAAACAGATAGAGAGAGTATTAATTAGGAAGGTTATTTGTACTGTGTCAAATAACACAGTGGCTCCTTCAAACTTTTTAACCCTACTTGTCAGATATCTTACTGGAGCAACAGGAACTGAGGCATGTTCAGGGTTTACCACCAGATGCTGTTCTATTTAATTTCTCTTCTACACTTGCTTTGGCTTCGAAATTTCTCAATTTCTCAAGTCTAGGAAAAAAACACCAACCCACTCCAAAAAACAGGCACCTGAGTAGAAAGATTTACAGTCAAAGTGGATACTTTCTATCAGTTTTGAAAGCTGTAGAGAAGAGATTTCTGGAATATGATTTTTAATTTTTTTTAGAATCTTTTAAATGTTTTGTCAGTGTGGAAGAAGAAAAGGAAGAAAATTAAAGTTAATGGGCCCTTCTGAATGAAATACAGAATGCATTAGCAAATATAATCTTAAACAACAAACATTATTAATGTTTTATTGTTTTATTTAAGTATCTTGAAGAGCAAAAGGCTAGAGATCTTTGTACCCATGATGAGTAATGATACCAGAGCTGTAGGTTTTTCTCTGGAAGAAAACCTTTCAACACTTTTTCATGCAAAAATAAAACACAAGATATAATAAAATAGCTAGGAATATGTAATTGCGGAAGAAAAACTAGCTGAAATTGTGCCAGATTCTGCTGTCTGCCTGTGCATTAGTTTGTAAGTCACTCAGTGGTAGCATATGATCAGGGCAACAACAGGTAGTAACTATACAACAGAGCTGGAGGCTTCTGCCTGGATGGTGGTTTATAGGCAGGTCCCAGGTGCTTGGGAAGGTCCTGTAGCTGTCAGATTGGCTTGCTCCTGAGGAACTTGTGAAGGGCAGAAGGCATCTAGAGGGGTTGGTCTGTGATAGATGAACCTCATAGGGTGCTTCCAAACTGCTTCAGGACTGAGAGCTAGATGGAGGATGCTAGGTGGAGGCTGCTGCCTGCATCTTCCTTCTCCTTCTCCAGCTTTCTGCCACTCTGCACCTTGAATTTTCTTTCCCTCTCCGCAAGGCAATGGTGTGAGCAGGCTGCATGCTTCCTTCTGCTGCCTCTCTCTAAGGTCTAATCTCTCTTACTGCGTGTTCCCACAAGCTTCCCGAGGACACGAGGTACTCCCTCACAAATTGTACTGGGTCAGCTTCCTGATGATTGACAGTGGTTTGAGACAAGAGCTGAGTGACAAGAGAGATTTGAGGAACCCATGCAGGGTGAGGAGTGAAACTTCTCATTTGAGAATTTTCACTAAGACAAGTCACCAGACCACGGCTCTGAATCTCCTCAGAAAGATGGCTCCTGTATACCTGTGTTTGCCCTCCATCATCTAGCAGACATCTAATGACTCCTCAGGAAGACAGTGAGTGGATAATGCAGGCTTGTAAAATTATGCTCTTGCTACCTTGCTAGCAAGTGGGGAGTATAAAAGTATATTTGCATTGGGAAAATGATTAAAAAAAAAAAATCCAAAGTGGAGTAATAGCAGTGAGGACATGCACAGGGTGCTCACCCTTGCTTCCAACTTCAGAAGATGATAAAAGTATATTTGCATTGGGAAAACGATTAAAAAAAAAAAATCCAAAGTGGAGTAATAGCAGTGAGGACATGCACAGGGTGCTCACCCTTGCTTCCAACTTCAGAAGATGTTGACTTCATAAATGAAAGTGAAACTTGAAAATCTAATTTCATCTGTCCCATCCTGATGCCTGCATCTTCTGGAAAGATAATTTCTGCTGCAAGCCCAATGGAAAATTGACTCTTGTGTAGATCATCCTTTCCTATCTAGCCTATCAGTAAACTAGTGAAGCATAGAACGACTTCTGAGGGGAGAAAAGTGTAAAAATCCTTCTTTGGATGAGATGTTGCTCATCCAAAGAATGTTTGAAAGTCGCTAAAGGGAATGTGTACTTACCACCTTGGTATAGCAAAACACACATCCTGATCTTGCCTTAATAGTACCTAGGGTCACTGAAACGTCTAGTTAAAATTATCAATGAAAAAACCCCAAAACTTATGTAGGACAAGTGGCCTAATCAGAAATGAGAGACAGTGGTTAAGATATTGTACTCCAGCAGGCGTTCAAAATTCTTCTGAGCTGCTGATGGCATTGAAGGACCCATTTATTGCAGCCACAAGTGAATGCCAGAAATTCTTGAGAAGAAATGTGGAAACCTTATCAGCTCTTCTCTCTTTAAATTACATTGTGGGGAGGGAGGGAGAAGGAATCCTCAAAGGAGCTGTGTGAAAGAACAGACCCGGAGCCAGTGTGATATTTCCACCCTTTCACATAACATCTGGGCTCCAGATATCCATTGGTACATGTGAGTCATTGCAGATGTGGGTGCGGAACGTAGCAAGCATGCATTGCTTGATACGGGTAATTTTGGCAAGGGGATCTAGCAGAGCCCAAAGCTGTCATGATTTACTGAAAATTCATTTTCAGTCACAACCAGTTTAATTTGAAATCAGTAGGATTTTTCTTTGAAGTTTATTGGGTTTGGCCCTTGATCCAGAGAAATTTATGTTTCTGCAGGTGTTTGTGAACTCAGCTTAAATCAATATTTCTTCCTTCCTGTGAGAAAATGTGTCCCATGCATGTCATTCTAGAAATGGCAAAAAGAGGAACTGTCACCAATTGGTCCCTAAATTAATGTGTTCTCACTGGCACCTTTACCTTCCTTTGATGATTAACAGAATGAAGGTGGACAATTAATGGCAGTAACTAAGGTGTTTAAGGAAAAATCATAATCTTTTGTCATGTAGGAGAGGCAAAAAATTACATTAAGAGAATTACAGTAAAAATGAATGTCAGCAACAAAATAAAATTTGCTGGATAATACGAAGATGGTTTCTATGAACATCATATTTATGATCTTTCCTCTTTGTTGACAGACAACTCCTTCTAATCTAAGCTGGAAAAAAGTAACAGCTATTTTTAAAATCTTTCAGTTCCTTTAAAAGCAGGCACGAGTGAATACCTGAGAAATACCATTGCCAAAGGCCAGTAGATCCTCTGCTTTAGTAGATCCTTTGAGTTACCATTCTCTTTATGGTAACTCTCTCAACACTTGGAGATGTGCGTACCTGTGTTTGCTCCGCGAGCCTGGGCTTGGTACCTAGAAGTCTTATATTAAGACCTGAATGTGGTTCATCAAGATTGTCTATGCTGAATGGTTTCCATTTGTGGTGTGTTTCACTTGAGCAACAGAGAAGATCCCACCCTGCTCACTTAAAATATCAGTCTGCCATTATGCTTTACTGTATCAAGCATCTCTCCAAGCATCTGGAGAAACAGGCCTTACACTCTTCGTTCATAGGACCACGTGTTTCTTCGCTTGCTTGCTCAAACTCATCTCAGCCTGCTGCCATCTGGCCTTAGTGCATTACAGGCAATAACACGATAATGCAAAACTAGCTGTGGGTACGACACTAACAAACACAGATTCTTGCATTTCATGAAGATTTGAAACTTCCAGTAGAGTTTTCCCAGATTAGTATCCATTCTATGATGTAAAGTAGAAAAGCAGATTGTGCTCGAACATGCCAATTATCTACTACCATTAACGTGCACAGTTCCTGAAGTAAACGAAGGGCTGTCTGCTCATTATTGAGTGTTTTAATGTGCTATGTTTTAATGTCTAATAGGTAACTAATGACTAGTAATGCATCGTATGGACAACTGGTCCACACTGTGCTGTGACATTTACATTACAGCAATTCTAGGTATATCTGAGAGCCACCAACCAGTTGCAGCATCCTTAGCAATTCCGAAGGAAAGGGGCTGCTTAGGAGAACACTGCCCTGTATGACTTTCTAGTCTTGCACTTCCTGGTATGTCTATAGGCTTGCAAATGAACTGGAAGGCTTGGGAATATAACTGGATGTCCTGAACATTTTTTAGGAAAAACAGCATGTTTGAACTGTGGTCACAGGACAGTCTAGTTCCTTTGTCCAAGTTATGTTTTTCTGAAGTCTAACTTTTCAGCTGGAAAAAAAAAAAAATCCATTGCAGCTCTAAGCTCAAATGCAGCCATTTAGAAACATATCCAGCCCTGTTCCATACTACTACTATTAATTTTTACGTGAAATACCATCAAATACCAGATACACATAAACCAGAGTACAGCTGCTGGCAGAAGTGCAGGATTTGCTGCAGCTATAAAAGCAGCCTAGACACATTCAGGTAGAAAATTACAGTGCCTAACATCCCAAAAGCGAGTGCAATGTGCTGCATACAGGGATCTATGCAAACACTTCTAGTACTAGGCTCACATGGGGCCCAAAGGCAAGAGAGGTCTAATCTGTTCAGGGCCAAGACAAACCTTCTGCATCTGTATTTGCAGGTTGGAAAAATAGGAGCATTTCAAATGTATCAACAAATTTTGTATTTCATCTATCATTGGAATCTAATCAGTAGTTTGGTTACATTTGGGTACATTGCTGCTTGCAATGTATTTTGCTAAGGTGCCATGGTTTTTGACCTGAGGACGAATATTGCATGCACAACACCAGACAAAGACCCTCCTGGTCACCTCTTATGCTGGCTGAATAAATTGCATCCTACAAGTCTTATAAATGTGTAATCTTGTCCTTCCTTTCAGTGGGGGAGATTAGGTATGTGCACAGAGAACAAACTGATGCAAAGGATGGGACTATTTACCAAGGGATAGCCAAAGGTGCCTATTTCTCATATCGCTTCTTTTTTGGGGTATTCATCTGAAGCCCAATCTCTCTGTTTCAGCTGAGTAGATCTTGGCAGACTACTTACTCTGAAACCTCTTCTGCCTGCAGTGTGTCTTATCAGCTGGAGGGGTCTTCAGAGAAGGTAGTGGAGGGAAATGCAAACAGCATGCCTTCCCACAGCCTCTCAGTCAGCTTCCACAGCCTCCCTCCCCTCATCACTTTTTCAGGTCTCTTGGGCCACTGTCCAGTGCCCATCTGTCTGATGCTTAACAAACTCAAGCTGTGGTTTCCAGGCTGATAAATAATTATGCTAATTAACAGGTTGAAGGAAAATGTGATGTTATTTCTGTGGAATGTTCTGAGAGGCTGGAAACACTTAACTGCAAAAACGACATGTGGTGAAATAACCAATAATTTGCTTAAGAAACCCACATCTGGTATGCCTGCTAGAAACAGGGGTTAATAGTCTGTCAGGGGCAGGCAGTGGCAGTGAGTAGCCCTAGGATAAACAAAAAAGCCTTAACGGCAGGAAATGGGCTTGTTCTCCTAGCGTAAGCATTTACGTTGGCTGCTAACCAGCAAGAGATGTAAAAGGAGTTGTTTAGTTTACACTTGGAAAAAAAAATAAAGAGAGATGGAAACAAACAGTCTTTTGCATTTTGTCCATCTGAGAAAAGGAATAAAACCCACCAAGTGCAGCTAAAAATGGTAATCATATCTATGCTCCAAACTCCTGGAAGGAGCTATAGACTCGGCACAAGATTCCAGCCATAAAAAGGGAGAAGGATTACTTAACTTATTTCTGTATTATTGAAATAACTGTCAGATCATTACATGCATGATTTTAAGTAACTGTTCTTGCAGAAATAGGGGAAGAGGGACAGGAGAAGAGAAGACAAATGGGGAAACTTGGTTAATTGATTTAGGCTGACATCCAGGGGGGTTTTATAGAAAGATTGACCCTGATTTTTGTTTTGAGGATGGAAATTCCAAATGCCACTTGTGATAAGAAGGAAGGCATTCCCATTTGACACCATGATAATCAGGAAAGGATCTGGACCACAATGGTAGGAACCAACCCTGGTGCTGGTGTGGCATTGCCGCAGTACTTAGAAGCACAAAAGAGAAAGCGACATTTTAAAAGGGGATGAAATGTAAATAATGTACTTATTTGATGAAATTCAGATGAAGTGCTCCGTGTGTGGTGAGCTGAATCTGTATTTATAGCAGTTAAAGAAACACACAGGACGCTCTAGATACACTAAAGACCATGAATAATACATCGTTGCTTCCTAATTTTGTTTTAAATAAACAGACAACGTTCTACCTTAGGAGGTGTTTTTCCACTGAAGTGGTGTGACCCTTGCAAAGATCGCTGGTACATCTGAGTTGTATTTTTCACGCAAGAGAACACGACACCTCAGCAGATGTTGGCAGCTTTCTGCTGCATGCTGTACTACTTGACATCGCAAGCTAAATCTTCTTCAAGAGTCACTCTCAAAGATGTATATTATCCCTCGTCAAAATAAAGAGTTGTGGTCTCTTTCCAGCCCACAGAAATACAGTAAGTGCACGTTATCACCGTAACATTTAAGCTGCTCTCTCTTTCACTACACTGGTGTATATTACAGCCTTGTAAATGACAGGCTTTGGCAGCCTCATATTTTAGTGTCGTGTCTTGTTTTATAATGACATAAGGTTTTTTTCTAATGATCCTAACACACAGCACCAACATGACCTGGCAGCTTTGAAACTTCTCACGGCAGCAGGATCTCCAGGACGCATGTTGACACCGGGGGTGAGAAGGAACAGCAGTAACACTACTCAACAAGCCTTTTTATCAGCAAAAACAACTAGTAGTGCTCAGCTCTGCGGATGCGGGCAACATTACTCATTTTCCACCACGCGATGCATTCTGGTCTGAGACTGCGGCCTCCCCTATGAAAACTGAATTAAGTACAGCGCTTTTTGATGCTTTCTGTGAGCATCCAAGAGAGTTTGCTGCAGAAAGGGTCTGTCCTCTAGTACCGCTTCTAGAACATGACAAATGCCGAGAAGAGGCCACCTCAGCCTCTGGTGTTTTCACTCTTGCCACCCGCTGTGCTTACAATAGGCTGTGATCACACAGCCCTCAGCGTGTAATGCTTACCCATGGGTTGACGTATACTTACCTGGGTTGTGCTTTAGACCGTCATGTGAATAGCATGAGGCTAGAATAACGGCAGCCTTCCAGGAACAGAGCCAGAGAATGGATACCATGCAATCTATGCTCAGGTTTTTTGTTCTTCTGTGTTCTAGTTCAGTCATGTAGACAGAAGTGAGGCAGTTTTAAACCAACTCTAGGGGTCATTTCTGAACATGTAAGGACTCCAGTAAAGATAGAGCTGCTAACACTGGGAATTTTTGTTCTCCAGAGACTGACCTCCGGGATCTAAATGCCTAACAGCAACATGAAAGAGCAGGTTAAAAAAAAAAAAAATTTGGAATGGTGGTCGGGTCTTAATTCTTGGAACTTCAGTAAGCGTTTTCTTATTTTGAATATCCTTGTATTGTGGTAACTTTTTGCATATTCCCAGTTCAAGTGCATCCATCATCCTTTTGCTTGTAAGAAAAATTCTGAAGATGGCAGGAAAAATATGCAAAATAAACATTAGTATGGCAGCAATCAGTCTTCAAAACTTGTAAATCTAGTGGTGTATTTTTCTCTTGAAAGCATTACTCAAGGAATACTGCTATTCACCACAGAAAAAAAAAACAACATTCAACAAATAGCTGTACCTGTCTGTTTTTCAGCTCTTCCATCAGCATGACATAACGGTGCTCTAGTACCATTTTATGAGAGATTTGCATAATTTCTTATGGCTATTGCATTACGTGGATGCTTTTTGAGCGGGGTGATCTGCAAAACTGTTGAGAATCTTCCGCATGCAGCCCCAATGCTTGCAAACAGGAAGCAAGAAAGTCCTCACGCTCCACTGAAGTCCTTGGAGCTTTTCCCTTTGGGGAGAAGACTCCAGGGACAGCTCCAGAGAGGCGAGCGCAGCCTTTCTTTTGTCCTGTGAATGACACATGAGGACACTTTATTTAGCTTGGCGTGAAGTGAAGGCAGAAAGCAGCAAGCAAGCACTCACCACCAGACCTCGTCAACCTCAGGGCTGCCAAGCAGCTCACCAGGCTCCCAATACCTGACTGCTCACAGTGCCTGTTTCATCCCAACAGCCACAGAGGGAAGGTAAGTTTAGATACGTGATCAGGTGCCTAGGATTGGGAACTAAACTGAAGTGTTGTGAATGGTTTCCCTACCCTCCCAAAATTACCTGGACTGCAAATAATCTATCTCTAAACATGGGGTCTTCGTGTCTATTCCAGTTTATTCAAAACTGCAGATTTTTAAAGATACTCTCCACAAAAGTCAACCAACAAACCAAACCAAACCAAACCAATCTTTTTGCTCAGCTCTAAACATTTACTTTCAAATCTGTTTTAAATAGGCTTAGTATACATAGAAACTTACTAAGCTTCCAGTGCGTTACCAAAACAAACTCGTACTTCACAATGCGCTGGTGGAGCATTTGATGAAGCTGATAACAATATCCTTTATTGATTCTCTTTGAAAAGGCCTTTCCTTCAGGACGGAATTTCTGTGTTGGAAAGAAAAGCAGCAGGAAAAGCAGCATCATAGGGGTGGTCAGGGGAAGCTGTTCAAAGGAGAACAAACATGTTTTCCTAGCAGATGATGTGGAAATCAAGCAAACACATTTGGCTTTAGACTGCGTCTTCTTGACACAGGCCCCACCTTCTGCTCTTACAAGACAGATTGTTTTAAGCTGGGTAACACAAGGTCAAACACTCGTCCAGTACTTTGACCATAACCAACTATGACCACTTGATGTATTTTTTATCTGCGTTAATATCTAGTCTTTATAAGTGGTCTTGCTTTCGGCCTCAAGAACTTCCGGTGATAATCAGCACCAGAACTGAATTATGCATTGCTGTCTAAAGATATTTTTTTAATCAATATCATTTTGCCAGTTTGTTTTAAGATCATCAAGATCATCTTGTGATGATTGTGATGATCATTTAAGATCATCTTGTATTCATAATCTCCCTGAACTTTATTTACAACTATGAAGATCTCGTAATTATAAAAGTATAAATGCAAGGGCATTTGTGAAACGATGAAGACAGAGTTGTGGTTTACACAAAAAACCTTATCACAGAAGTACGTACTCAGTCTGGGACAAAATGCCCGTGTGTATCTGAGAACATGTAGATATTCAGAAAAATATTTGCATGAGAATATCAGTGGGAGGCTTCCTGACCGTGCTTTCTGTAGCAGGCCATTTCTCTGCATATCAGTACCTGCATGGATGTGAAGCAGACGACAGCTTTCGTTTTACATGCATAACGGCCAGCGCTGTTTAACACACTATAGCTTCATCCTGACGCTGCAAGGCTGACATGCTGGGTGCTCCGTTACAGCAAGTATATTGGGCTTTCTCAGTGTTACTGTGGGAAAGCAATTTGAGCTCCTTCCTTCCTTTTGCTGATTTTGAAGCTTAAAATTAAAAGAGATACTCCCTATGCACAGTTACCGTTAACATTAACATGAATGAGACATGCACCTCCTTATTAAGCTGGATTTTTAAGTGCCTAATACTTTCAATAACCTATTTTCAAAATGGTTATTTTCAATAATATTGAGTCATGTCATACAAAACTTTCTAATCAGGAGGCTTTAAATTAATGGTGTTGTCACATATATGCAAAGTACAGAAGCTGTTGTTAGAATAGTCTAACTTCTTCCCCTCTGGAAGACTGGTTTTAAATTTTAACATTTTTAAAATAGTAGCATTCAGTTATATTTAATGCATAATGAAGGTTACTGGTGAAACAGGGCCAAAAGAAGTAATTATTTCATTTACATTTTAATTAAAATACTGATAACAGTAAAGCTTATACCCCGAATTTCTTTTTATGTTTCTAAATCTGTCAGGGACATTCTGAAGAGGATATGCCTGGGGAAATTATCGGGAGTATATGGAAGCTCAAGATGAAATCAGAAATTATCTCTGAACGTATTTAGGTGATTGGAAAGTGAGTCCCTACACTCACCACATCCCAAACACCCCACCTGAGTTTTGGCACATCTGGGCAGATCAAAGCACTCTGACACCAGGATGTGACCCTGTTCAGATGCGAGCCTCCTTTATGGGCCGGGTGTCCATTAATCACCCCGCCCTGCTCTCTGTGCACTGTGGCTGCTAAAAGCTCCCCCAGGTATTGGCAACAACAGCAACACACTATGGTTAGTTGTCTTCCTGAAAATGGGCTCAAAGTCTTTAAAGCAGAATAAAAAACCACACTGCTATTCAGAGTCTAACCCGGGAAGTCAGTAAGACTTTTCCCTCATGGCTGGGTGAAGATGTGCCCCAAAGCGCTCACACCTGCAGGACCTGCTTTTTCTCGGCCATCTGCTTCTACCTATTCTGCCGTGATATTGAAATGGCAGTAAAGTGGTTCGTTTGGTCTTTCCCTGAAAATCAAGAAGTCATGAAAAATGCAGGTTTTGGGGGGGAGGGAGAAAGAGGGAGTAAATCCCTGGCCAGATCTCATATTTTTGTTAACCCCTTGGAGCTCAGAGTAAAGGCAGCTGTTGAAAAGTGCAACTGTCTTTTCCATACATGATTAAATATAGCCAAATATCAAGTCCTGTCATCAAGGGGTCAGTTAAACGTAATTTCTTTCCGCTCTGCATATATGCACAAAGGGAGCTTAAGTCCTCTCTCGTCTGGTTTCTTCATCCTTAAAAGAAACAAAAGCACAGTGCACAGTATTTTCTAATTTGATAGTATCTTTATGGGATTTTAATATCCTCCTCCTTGCCAGCTACAAGCCAGACCGGCAACAACTGCAGCTACAGTTATGAGCTGCAGCTGTTTGGAGCCTGTAAAGGTCTATCTACAGCCTGGGAATTTCCAATCAGTGCAATCACAGGGCAGGCTCCAGCACCATTAGCAAAAGTTCAGACTTTGCAGGCAAAACGTGGGCTGTCACCAGCAAAGTGCTGGCAAAACTGAACCTGCTTAAGCAAGAAGGCTAGCACTGAAAGGGGTAGGAACAGCCCGCTGCTGGGGTGGAGCAGGGCTCCTAGCAGTGTTAATCACAGAAATTGTGCTATTAGCCAGGGAAATCCCATTTGCAACAACAACCCAGCTGGCAATTGTAAAGGTAGGCAAGGGGCAGGATGCACATGACAATCGAGGAGGATTTGGGTAGCTCCTCTATGGAGCAGAGGTATTTCCTCCTTCTCTTCATGAGGTGCAGGAAGGGTTTGTAACTAATAGCAATGACAACTCACTTGGGAGTCAGAGGAGGGCTTGAAAGTTTCAGCGATTATCTTTTTTTGTATAGCTTATAACCTACGTCATATTTGTATAGAACATATATTACCGTACACATTTCCCTGTGAAGTTTCATTTGCATCAAAAACCAACCCAGACAACAACCCCCAAGCTGACTAAACTCTGTGTTATAACACAGCTGTGTTTTGTGATCCCTCTTCTGCAGCTCAGATGCTTCTCATCATCCTTGACGTGACAACTATAACATATTCACATGTTCCCAAACCTGTGCAGGGAGAAAAGCAACATTCTTCCTGATTCTTTAAAAAAAAAAACAAACAAAAAAACCCCACCCCAAACCCAACAGAAGTTAAAACCATGTAATGATCTTCATGCTCACTTCTGTCCTGAGGGTGTTTTCCTTCTCGTGGCTGGGCTGTTCATTTGATGGAGCTTTTTCACTGTACACAGACCATTATCAATTTACTCAGCATGCTGGAGGTGCTATCAAGGGATTAGCTGCCGAGGCCAGCACATTAAAACTTAGGGAAATACAGAATATTTAGCCACTTGCTCAGATGACTACGCTTGGGATTTAACTTAGCCTACAGCTGCTACTCGGTATATTATTAACAGTGCAATGCAGTGCAGTAATGCTGGTTGTGTCACCATAGAGATAGCTCCAACCTTCCTCACCTCATTTGGTAATTTTTATACTCACTGTTTCACTGAAGAATTTGAATCCCTGTTTACTGATGACAGCTTTCACTTCACAGTGGAATCAGGCGAGAAAAGGATTCAGACAACTCAACACACAAAGACAGATTTTCAGCATGAGGATGAAGAAGTATCAGAAATCACAGCACTTCCTTAAGCCTGACACACTCTCTGTAGAATATAATCTGTACCCAATTAAAGGGACAGCAGAGAAATTTGTTGGCTTTGTACTAGATCTGAAAAATATAAAGTAATTTTAATTCCATAATACCATTCTCTAGATGCTGTTAAACTTCAAGAAGGGATTATGGGATATGTCATTCTGTAAACCAAAGACCTCAGTCAATAGCATTTTAACACTAAATCTCTGCTTATTCAATGTATTAGAGGCAATATTTTGTCAAACAAGCTTCTCGCCTGAAGGTTCAGCATTAATACCCCCTTAAGTCTCTTTTAAACACAGGTAGCTCGTCACCCTCATCCACAATAGCTTTAATAATTGCTTGGCTTCACGTGACAACCTGAGCCTTTGTTTCTGCCCTTGACTGTTCTTTCATCAGCTGCTGCTACGCAAGTTAGAACAGAACAAGTGAGAACAGACAGACAGACTGAAAAAGTGGTTTGTGAAAATATGTTGAGACAGCTGCCTAATTTTAAGGTCTTAGCTGTACCAGGCAACAAGGGGCAGCAGAGAACCAGATGGTTTGAAATGCGATGCAATCCTTGCCCTGCTTGTACGTACACAAGCAAGCCTTAGAGCGGTTTGCAGACATCAGTTGTACCAACATGCTGTGAGGGTACCAGCTGCTGTGACTGCTCCCTCCGTGCTCTCGTCCGTGCCTGGTCGCATTGGCCAAACGGGGACTGCAGACCAAGATAAGCAGACATCTCTCTTACTTCTTTACTCACAAACCTACCGTACTCTGTTTCACACACACGTGATATCTCTCTCTCCACAACTCCAAGTCCCTTTCTGCCTGTTTGTGTGGGGTGGTTTCCTGTCATGAATCCAGCTCTCCCAGGCATTCAGCATCCTTTCCTCACCTCCCGAAGTCTCCCTCAGTGGGCAGCAGAGAGACTTTGTGGCCTGGAGTCAAAAGGAAATAATGAACACTTCCGTGTGTTTTCCTGGTGGGAGTTCTCTGTGACCCTTCAGGTGGTGACACCCAACCAGACACGACTGCAGGAAGCACCACTTGCTCAGAGCACACCAGAGGAATGAGATTTTACAATGCCCACCTGTAAGGTGAGGAGAGACATGACATAGGGCCTGTGGCCAGAGTGTCTGCAGAAAGAGGGTTACTGGCTTGAAGCTTTGAGGGAGGCGTTGCTTCATCTTTTATGTCTCCCTCACATTGTGATAAAGTCTTCAGTTATATTACAATCACGTACTATTTTTCAGGAGGCTCCTTCCCTGCACAGGTCAAATGAGCACAAGTAATACTCTTCCAACCTAGCTGAAATACTCTGCTGGCTTGTAAAACTGAGAATCCAAGAAAACCAATGAAAAACCCACCCACAGATACACACTGTCATGACAAGTAATACTCTTCCAACCTAGCTGAAATACTCTGCTGGCTTGTAAAACTGAGAATCCAAGAAAACCAATGAAAAACCCACCCACAGATACACACTGTCATGAATGACACAAACAAAACATTTCATTGGGCTTTCTGATGTCACTTTCTCACTGACTCATCTTTTTTGATGCTGATTTTCTAGTAAGTTCCAAATCGTGTGAATTGTAGAATCATAGAATCATTTAGACCCGCAAGAGTCCAACTGCAAACCTTACACTGCCAAGCCACCACTAAGCCATGTCCCCAAGCACCACATTTACACATCTTTTAAATACTTCCAGTGATGGTGACTCAATCGCTTCTCTGGGCAGCCTGTTGCAATGCCTGAAATGAATTTTCTTTCTCAATCACTCTCCCATAGTCATCCTTTTCTTCTGAATAGTCTGAATGCTAGAACATCTCCTTTAAAAAAGAAGAAACATTATAGGAGTAGCTTCAAAGAACCAAGCCACGCTCTCCGTGATGGATCCAAGATGCAGCCTTTGAAATCAGTGGATTATACTAGCATGTTTTTGCTGACTTTATTTCCAGTGGGCTCTAAACAAACATATTTCAGGCTAAAAATACATCCCAAGCTTGTGCAATCTTGAAATGTTGGATTTAAAGTTCTTGCCTGCTGGCCATCTTAAAGAAAAGCTTGAAGAACCACTTCAACAACCAATTCAACAACTTAGACCTAAGAATGCTATAACCAGTCAACAGCATTAAATCGTATCTTGTGGAATCCTTTTTTTAATTACTAAAATGATTTAAATAAAGCAAGTTTAGCATATAGTTTTAGACATAAATATTTAACCCAATACTTTTTGTGGTTCAGCATCTAAAAACAGGAATACAAGCACATCCTAAGTAAATCAGACATGTAGGCTTGTAACAATCTGACATTCTTCTAGGAAGAAGCATCAAAAGTGAATAACATAGACAAAACTTTGCTTTGACAGAAAACAAAAAGTATCTCCTTTAAACCATAACTAGACAGTTTTATCTGGGCTTTTAACACTAGTAAACCAAGAATTATGGGAAAAAACAGGAATACAAGCACATCCTAAGTAAATCAGACATGTAGGCTTGTAACAATCTGACATTCTTCTAGGAAGAAGCATCAAAAGTGAATAACATAGACAAAACTTTGCTTTGACAGAAAACAAAAAGTATCTCCTTTAAACCATAACTAGACAGTTTTATCTGGGCTTTTAACACTAGTAAACCAAGAATTATGGGAATTTAGTTCAAAAACTGTCACAAAAGCCTTACTAACAAGCAAAGTGGCTGAAGTAGATGTCTAAAATAACAGGATATGTCAACACATCATAATGAGACATATTATTTCAAGTTATATCTTAGATTTCTGCTTTACTAGATTAAAAAAAAGCAATTTTTGCCATTTCTATTGTCAATGAAATTGTTTACCGGAATTATTAAAACATTTAAAATATTTCTTTTAGTAACTGTTGTTTTTGCTCACTCTAGGAAGCTTATGAAAGTTCCATGCCACAGTGCTTTTTGGGGGGAGAAAGTTAATTTTTTAATTTATTTTATTTTATTAAGTTATTTTATTATTTATTTATCTACAATGTAATTTCAGAAGGAATAGAAAATAATGAATGTGGAATAATGATCAGTTTTTAATGGCTTACAAAACAGATTCTGGAGCAGTCTCAGTCTAAGATTACCTTTCCATTTTTATTCTGAGTAGAAAAGAAAAATTACGTAAGTTAATGCTGAAAGGTAGATACTTAGGTCAGAAACTTAAGATACTTTTAATTCGTTCTCGCATGGCTGCTAGCAGGTCTACCCATGCACATTTCAGCTGCTGTATTTCAAACCATCACTACATTCTTGTTCAGCCTATTATAATCCAGCCACATTTCTTGGAAATACCAGTAAATAGTTAACTAGTTAGCCAAAGGAAATCAGCAGATTATTGCATGTAAAAAAAAACCTGTAATAATTTAAAAATCTGACATTCTCTCTTGCACTCTTCTTCAGGAAAATTAGGATATAGATTTTCTTAATAATTGGATGTTTAGAAGGCATATGAAAATAAGCCAGGCCAATTTCTAAGCTCCTTGCAACGACGCCATCTCTCACTCCTTTCTCCTGAGCTTTGCCTTTGGGGCTGCATTTCTCTGGCGCAGTGAATCTTATGCAAGATCCAATGGAGGGCTGGGGCTCCATGTATGCTCCATGTACATGGCACAAGGCATCTAATCTGCCTGTGCAAAGCATCTGGATTAAGATAGAAGGAGTTTCTCTTCCCACTGCTCTTCCCAGGTTATGGTGGGATGACCCCAGAGATACCCCTAAAGCTGATGCAATCGGCCAGTGATGGATTAGGGCTGACTCTGGCTCCAGGGCTGCACTTACACACCATCATAGGCACAACTGTGGGGCCATTTCATGGGACAGAAGGAGTAGCAGCAGGGATTCCTGCAGGATATGCAAGTGATCAAAGATTTAGAGTTGGTGATGCATTCAGTGGTTTTGGTCACCAGGGTCATGATCCCTGATCATAAGATATGACAATTTCTTGGTGCCACCAAATTGCAGCCTTCAAGACCTTCTGGGTAATATATTTTTCAGGCTGCTGTCAAGACTGTCACTATTCAGTGGTGACATCCAGAAGGCATATCCTAAGCCCTCCCTCTCCTGAAGGAACTGCAAAAAAAATGTTTTGTTTTACTGGATTTGTTTTTGAGGACTATTGTTGGCTTGTTAGGCAGCTCCGTCACATGCATACTGAGACTGTTGACTGAGACTGTTGAACTTTCTATGGTCACTGCTCTGGTCCAGTGGGACAGCAGAGATAGGGAAACATGTATATTTACATAAACCTTGGCACGTGTTTCTAATGATACGTGGATTTTAAACCAGTGTAACATCGACACACTGGTGAGCTCACTCAAGCGATGCTGCTCTTATTCAGTAATTGGTAATTGGAAAAGAAAAACATTTAGAAGATAACTCTGCTTGGCTAGATGATATTAGCTGACACTCCTCTTCTTGTAAACATTCTCGAAGTTGTTTCCCAAGCAGAAGCCATAATAAAAACAGTCAACACATTACTGCAACAGACAGGAGGAGATCATCACAGTCTTGGAGCTGGCAGTTATCACACCACTCTGCTCCACCTCCGCCCTGAACCTGTGATGTCCCTGCTTGCTGTCTGCAGAGCATGCAGGAAATCAGCAGCAAAAAAGCACATACACGAGGTCGCGTAAACACATAAGCACTTTCACTCACAGCAGTGCTCTCATTATCCGGCCATCGGACGCAGCAAAGGCTGACAGGAGAGACATTACAGGATCCTGTCTGCCTAGTGTGTTCACGGTCCACTCCATCTGGGAATGACTTCCAGATGTTGGTGCGCTTCCAACGCATCTTCAGCCCACAGACCGACCCCTTATCGATCACACTGGACAATGCTGGCACTGAGTGGGGGGAAGCAGAGGCTCATCCAGCCGCATCTTCAGCCCACAGACCGACCCCTTATCTATCACACTGGACAATGCTGGCACCGAGTGGGGGGAAGCAGAGGCTCATCCAGTGCTGAGGATGTTGGTAGATTTTATCAGGGCAAGGACAAAACCTCCAGGGAAGCTGGTTGTGTTTCTTATAACTAAAAAATTAACCAAAAAACCCACAAACCCCCACCCCAAAACCAGAAGAAAAACAAACCACCCAAAAGCCCAGGAGGCTAGGAAAGCCGAGGTGATCTGCCTCGAAGCCCTTACATGACATTCGTCTTACATAAGAGCCTTTCTGAAAGAAACTGCTGTTACAAGTTTAACTGTTAAAGAAAGCAAATGTTTGGATCTTTTTTGTACCGGTTTGCTCTTTATGATGGTCCAGTTGGCAGAGATATAAAAGTCTGCACAAATATTCATTTTGATTTTAAACGGTTCAGGTTGGCATGGTTCACATTACCTTAACTGCATGTCAAAGATTAGCTGAAGCAATGCTGAAATAGTCAGGATCCTCACCGCCCACCAACCCCTTCTGCGTGCGGACGACTCCTGTTAAGAATTATGTAGGATTTTTTGTAGAAATTGTGTTCTTGAGGTCTTTGTTTTTTGAACAATTAACATTAACATCTAGAAAAAAGACTGGAATGAATTTTCTGTAAGAAAGACTGCTTTCTTTCCACTGCGTGTTCAGGGTCCGCCTACTAAAGGAAATCATTCATTCTTCTAGCAACAATCTCCTGACACCCCTTCAGTTTTTGAGCACATTTTTACAACGGAATCTATTTCTCTCCTAATATTTCTTCTTTTTTTTCTTTAAATATAAACAGCATTCAAAACCTTTATCTTTTTTTTTCCCTAATATACAGACCTGCCATAATTCCAAGCCTTTTCTGTGCAATATCTAATATGCAATATTGCATGGAAAGGGATACAGATTTCACCTTCAATTCACATCCCCAGCGCTGCTTTGGAGGGATTGACTTTTTTTTTTTTCTTCCCCCCAGCAAGCCTTTTTTAACCATTGACTGTGGTGTTTCTGTAATTGTAGGGGTGTTAACCTATCTGCTGGAGAATGTGTCAATGGCAGCCCACACCTGTATGGACTGGCAAGAAATTACTTTATAAACAGCATTCAAAACCTTTATCTTTTTTTTTCCCTAATATACAGACCTGCCATAATTCCAAGCCTTTTCTGTGCAATATCTAATATGCAATATTGCATGGAAAGGGATACAGATTTCACCTTCAATTCACATCCCCAGCGCTGCTTTGGAGGGATTGACTTTTTTTTTTTTTCTTCCCCCCAGCAAGCCTTTTTTAACCATTGACTGTGGTGTTTCTGTAATTGTAGGGGTGTTAACCTATCTGCTGGAGAATGTGTGTCAATGGCAGCCCACACCTGTATGGACTGGCAAGAAATTACGTAGCTATACACTCACCCGGGTCAATCTCTTTGCAGCAAATGTATACTTATTTCGAAACTAAGTCCAAAGCTGGAAGGTATTTAGCAGCCTAAAGTTGTAAATTGGACATCCTTTTCGATTTTTCAGAAGCACAGAGGCATAAATCTCCCACTAGATGCTTATCTGCATCATTAAGCCCCTAAATTACATTATAATCATGTTGCTTAGGCTTTTTTTTTCCTTAGCAAATTACTTACAAACCAGTTCTGCCTTTCTCTGAATGTATTACATGCAAGAATGCACCAAATACTTTGGCAGAATTATGTTCATGCTTCAAGCTATTTGTGAAATGTTAATTTAATCTGCTCCTTTTTGTTATTCATGTGGGCAGCCAGTCACCTAAATCACATGTTATCATTTCTGCCTTCCCACTGGCTGCTTAAGTGTTTTTACCACGAGAATTATGAGCATCAAAGGCAACAAGCAGTAAAGCCCAGGTGATTTGCTGCTGATTGATAGGAATTTGAGGGTAATAGTTATTCTTGTGAAAAATCACTGAACTCGTAGTTGATCTCAGCATATTTGTGGCTTCCGTGACTTTGCATCTAATATAACCTCAGTCACCACAAATCACGGCTACTGCATGTTTATTCACAGGAGTGTTTGCCAGACACTTTTCTTTTAACATTGGTTGCTTCCCCTGACTGATGGTCCAATAAAGTATGCATTGACAAATCTGGACACTTAAAACTAGTGCCTTATCCCGTGCTTTGGAATTGAAAGGAATATTTGGACACTTGTGTATACACTTAGAGGCTTAATGACAGGCTTATGAACCGACTCCTAATTCAGTGTCGAAGACAAGTGTGTGCTGCCTAGACATATATGGCAATTAATTCGTTTTTATTACCAGATTTAATTTTAAATTGTGGCCATTTCTTACTTTTTGAAATTGGCCAAAATAATAAAAATGAGCTAACATCCAGGTAACAGTTAGGGCCCAAAGCAGTGTTGACACTTAGTGGTAAGAAAGGTAAATATTTACTTCACAGAAGACCTGCCAAGCTTATGATTTCTGTGAAAACATGACATTTTAATACAGTAAGCAACAGTCTTTTCTTTTTTCTTCCCTCCACACCCCCCATCGCCCCCACACCCCTCAC
>NW_010406303.1:6587-17451 GCF_000710305.1 Buceros rhinoceros silvestris | reverse complement strand
GGTGGGGAGGGGGGCGGGGGAGGGGAAGATCTCTGGCAGATTGGAGTGGCTCAGGGGACTGGTAATGGGCTATAGAGTTATATACCTCTAGGTCACCATTTCAAATCTGGAGTGTTACTAATTAAAGACATAGCACACTCTGTTATTTGTATTTTTAAGGTCTATAAACTTCTTTGGGCCTCTTGGTTAATGACTTGAATTAAATTGATTGTGAAAAGGAACGTCTGTCCTTGAATGACTTTACTGAAGACTGAGGTAAGATGTTATTTTTCAGTGTAATAGTAACGATTCTGTTCTTAGATGTAGAAAATAAATATTTCAGCTCTTAATATCTGAATTGAACTGATGAAGGCATGATTTTTTCAGAGGTACGGGTAACTAGAAAGATCCTGGTATATTTATAGACACCTAATGTTACCCCTTCAGTTAATTTTCGACCTGCTTTCTTGCTGTAATATTAATATTTCATTTCATTTGCACAAATCTCCTACACATATTCTAGTAACATAATGCTGACTACGGAAACAGAATCCAAGCAAAAGGAAGGTAGAAGAGACAGGAAGAAAATGGTGAACAGGTAAATACCTTCCTGTAAACCAAGAGAAAAAACAGATAAAGGGAGAATAGGATCATTTTTTCACTTCCAGTCTGAACTTATTTTAGGCTACTGCTGTAGCTCAAGGACTGTTGAGAGTTTGGGGTAAAAACAAGGGAAAATTTTATAGCACAGGAAAAGCTGAAGGAGGGAAAAATTGTGTTATTTTAATTGCCACAGACCTCAGAGTAATTAGGAACCCAGCCTTGCACACAATTACACATCTCTGGTCACAGAGATGACTGAATTTACAACTCATTTCAAGAGGGTTTCACTGTACACAAATGCTGAATTGAGAAACTTCATAGATAAATAAAACAACACTTCTTCACTGATCTTTCATGCCACTAACTACACATTTTATCACAAAAAGTTTCATCTCTCTGTTGGAACATGGCTGCTTTTGTGAAGAAATTTCAGGATTTGACAGAAGACCATTGTGAGTGTTCTTTGATGCCCTGGGAACACCTGGTATCTCATCTTTCATAAGTTTATTGAAATGACATGTTTAACTGAAAAGAGCTGAAGTGAGTATGACTTTTGAAGTCATGAATAACACAAGACCTGAATAACATAATAGAATATGCTGCATTTCCATTGGCTAGAGGATGGAATACGGCCTAAATGACAAAAATGGGAATTTCAAGCATTTAAAGATTTCAAGTTCATCATCTACGAATGGAGGGGGATGGAGGGGAAGAGGGAGACCACAAGTCCCTAAGCCTTCCATACTTTCCCCAAACATGTTTGCTTTCTTAGTCTGAAAAAGTTTGCTAGAAATGTACACTTCTAGCAGTTTAATCAAATGCAGAACACTCACTACAATTTAAATACTTCTCTAAACAACAAGAAAGACTCTCCAAAACTTCCTGTCTCAGTTTCCTCAAAAGTGTACTGCATTCTTGTATATAGGTTTACTAAATTGCTCAAAAATATCCTCAAAAATGTTTTTTTGTCTCACCTAGCTTTCATCAACTTGTTCTGAAGTTTGCAGTCACAACCTGCTATACAGCAGATATCAGTTCTATACCTGCTCTCTCACTCTCATTCACTGCTACTAAGCTAAAAACGTCATTGCAATCTTTTCTCCCATAATTTTGGAAGTATGAACATCTTTGCTAGTTCTTGAGCAACGTCATCTTCTTCATCTTAGCTTATGGAGACAGATTTTGACTGCTCCTGGGAATGGCAAAACCCACCATAGTTCTTACTCCGTTTGGCTTTGCCTGTGTAGAAGAAAAGACAGGAGTATCTACCGTACACGCCATCAACTCAAGTTTGCTCTGCTGAAAGTGGAAAAATAAACCTATTTACTTTCAAACATTTCTTCTCCCCTTTTGTGGAATCTAGGCAGAATCTGCCACAGTGAGGAATGAGGGCAACATGTTCTCCTCTCCCCATGTCCAGCTGGAAGCAGCCTCTGGACTCTGCTTTTTGTCAGGTCATATCTTCCCATCATGACTCCAGATGGCACATTTGTTTCCCTCTTACATTTCTTCCCCAACTCTGTAAAAGAAGCCCAAAGCAATGTTCTATTATTTTAGTGTGAGAGCTCTCTCTAGTGGTAAGGATATTATTTTCCTTTATGCTTCCTTGAGTCATAGAATACCCCAAAAGTCTACCCTTTCGCACTGGACTGAATCTGACTTTTTTCCACACCATAAGCATTGATACTTCATTAACACTGACAAGTATTTTTAAATAATTTCTTGAATTGTTGTTCTTTGTGCTTGTACTAACATGTCTGCAAACTGTTTTCAACTTAAACACATAAGGTTTATTTCTGTCAGCACCTCAAACACTAGAGCTTGCAAAGGTTTTCAGCTTCTAATCTAAGACATTCGGGTATGGAGAATGAGAGGATACAGACTGGCATTCTTGTGAGTCTTCATGGGAAAGTAGAGTGAGTAGGTTTGAAAACAGCCCTCGTATTAGGATAAGCAGGAAGGTCTGGTAAGGTTGTTTAGCAGAGGTGTAACTAAGGTCAGAAAAAAAGATTTTAGATGAATAAAAGTGCACTTTTTCAACAGTGACTGTTGATAGGCAGGGTAGAATTTCTCCGAAAATATTAGGACAGTCAAATCCTACCACAGAAAAATGATAACCACATATATAATAAGGGAGGATGGCAATATGAGGGATTGTTGCAAAGAAACAATCATAAAGTTAGATACAGCTCTTATAAAAAGGCAGAATCTGAATGTTTTAAAGTATGTAAAATTACATATCTGGTCATTTAATTGGGGGTCATATCAAAGTTAGAAAGTAATTTTTTTTTCCAAAACAAGAATAAAAACTCAGAAAAAAAGTCAGTATTCCATTTTCTTCCCTTAACATTACAAGTTTCTGGTTTATAATTGAGAAAAATTAAACTAAACACGAAGAAAATGTTTAAAGCATAAAGAAAATATTTCAGGTTAATCAAAACAGTTGATCTGAAATAATTCACAAAATTTTGGTTGAGGAACCTGACCAAAATGCAATCATGTGAATAGTTCTATAAAAATGTCATTTCAAATAACTTCTGAATTTAACCTAGGTGCTGCTGCATCTAATTTAAACTTTGGACTTCATTAAAATTAGTGCGGTCTTATTCAAATAATCCTGTACAGTAGCAGTTGACTGGAAAATTGCTTGAATGTCAAGCTGAAATTTAGCTTCTAGACTCCACACACAAACTAAAATCCCCCCCAGACCCTCAGCAACAGTGTTAAGGTATGTATGCGGTGGTAAACATAAATACATTCGAATTGTACCTCCCAAACTATTCATTTATTTCAAGAGTTCTCTTTGTCCTGTGTTGGCCATACAGTTGTCCGTGCTGTTTAAATGTGAGTACATATATTGTCTAGCAATTTTCCTTTTCCTCCAGTAACTGGTAAACAGATCTGAGTTAAGGCTTGCAAGGAGCAGGTTGGTGTGTGGAGGGGGAGGCACAGGTTTTGCTCACCAGAGAATGCATGCTTCCGACTGCTGCATTTTGTTCTGACAGAGCTGTTTCCCCTGCTGCAATCCTGTTTTGCAGCCCTGCCCAGCTGCGGTGGTGATGGAGAATGAAAGCCTGCAGGTTTCATTCAGAAGCCCCCAACACCTAAATTAGCTTATTCTGAAAACGCTGAGACTAGTGAGTAAGTCTGAATGACATATTCCCCCAGTAACTGTAAATTAACACATTTTTATCTGTAAATCATCTCAGATATTCCAATGATGAGCAAGTACTTGAGGTTTCATTTCTGCTTATCCTTGCTGACTCCAGAATTATTCTGAAGCCACCAGCATTTCTAAAAGCAAGACACATTGATTTCCTCATTATATTAGGAAACGGCAAGTTAAGCAAATTTCAGAAGTCTTTTCAAACTCCAGAGTCTGTTCAGAAGTGATAAGACAAGACATCATATTCGACTCTGTAAGCTTTTGTGTGGAGATAGTTCTCAGCAAAAGTATTTCTGTCCTAAGGGGGAAAAAAATGAAAAAAAAAAAAAAAAAAAAAAAAAAAAAAAAAAAAAAGAAAAAAATGTTTCCCCCTTCCAGCTGAAAAGGGAAGGGAGGATGGAATCTTCAAATTCTAATTCATGTACTGCAACAGCTTAACTTGCTTTTTTCTGTGCAGGGGAAACAGAATTTTATATGCTAAAATTGACTTTTACACCAAAACCTACCATGCAACTTTTTCCTAACCTCCACTGTGCTTATCAAAGGCATACAGGCAAAATAAAAAGAAAAAGAAATTTTATGATCATGATGACAAATTACTCCTGTTCACAAAAGAAAAAAGCAGTGATTTTCTCCCTGTAAAAATTCTAAAAGGTTATGTGTGAAAATCACTTCAACAAAAATATCTTTCTGCATTTGTCCAACAAATGGCTTACAGGGTGTTCATTTATTTTATTATATATTCCCTAGTCAACTCAAATAAATTACTGCTTATATCACATAGCAATAACTGGCTGTATTCAGATGCTATATTGCTAATACAAAGTAAATACTTGCTACCACTTACTGCACTGGACCAGCTAGTATGATCCAGGTGGTAAGTGCGTTGTGCTTCAGATTTCAATATATAGTAACCATAAAATATGAGATTACTGTGGAAATGGTAGCAATGCTTTGTGCAACTCCACCATCTTTTAAAAATATACTCGAATGATTTTTAAAAGGAAATATACGGGAGAAAGGTATCTACCCCAAATGACAGTCTCAATTTCTACTTTTATTCTAGTTAATGCTATTTAGTATGGTCCAAATGAGAGCCACTGTCATGGGTATAAAGCAAGAAAATGCCATCACCTCATCAGTGTTTTGGGGGTTTGGTTTTAGATTTGTGTGTGTGTGAGTGATGTGTCAGACCAGAAAACATATTTAGTTATCTAAAGTTGCATGTAAAGTCACAAATGGTCCCAGGTTTTCTAAAGAGCCAATTTTTATTCCTGTGGGTTTTCTGTAACCTCTGTATAGCAAAGGAAATATTACCTGCAGCATTTACAGTCTCACAACTTCACAATGCAAAAGATTTTGAATAACATATGTAGGAAAATTCTGTTTAACAATATAATGTCTACAAACACAAAAAGAGCAGGGTATACACCAAACAACATACGCCAAGCAAATTAATGCAGAGGTGATAATGTAGTTGCCCAAACATCATTTCTGCAGTAGATTGACTTAAGTTAGAAACCTTCTGGTTAAAGCAAACTGACCTTCTTTTGGAGTACCTACATGTAAAAAATGTATACCTTCTCTTGATCTTTGGGTGAGTTCTGTCTCCTTGAAATAACAGCACACATTTGTTTGCCCATGCAGATGGCTAACCCAATTTCAATTTCAATAGACAAAAACGTCCACCCCCTTTATTTCCATTGAGTTGTTGGGAAAAAAAGGGTGTGCTGCCCTGAAGTGCCAAACATCAACAGAATACAAGGTCGTACAGAGGTGAGGCAACCTTACCTTATATTTGAAAAGACACAGGTGTCTTTTAGCGAAAACATTCAGTTGTACAGATTCTTGGCACACTGACCTCTGCTCCTTGAGGCCTTGGCATGTGCTATGTACAACAGTGAAGTTCCTACCTCAATATTAGCTCTGGACAAGAAGTGTTGGGTTGGCAAGCAGGTCATTCAAACTCCAAGGCCAGAAATCTAACAGGTGAGGTAACCAAGAAACAACAGTCGCTGAGCTGGAAGATGTTTCACATACATGCACCTACACAGCCATTAAACCTTAAGGGTTGCAGTTTTAAAGGATGAAAATGTCAACTGTTGGTAAAACATAACAGTAACTTATAGACTATTAATTAAAAGAAGGCCTTGAGTGATTTGAAAGGTCAAAAGAATTAAAAAATGGATGCCTTTGGAGAGCCATATGTTTCCGAACTGTGGGGGAAATTCTGCGCCTTAAGCTAAGAAGTCCAAACTTGTCATGAACATAGTTTTCTTTGGCAAACTGGTCTTTCACTTTTGATTAGTGAAGGACTTAGTGCGTTTGCCTCCTTGTTTTTGTGTCTCTGAATGTTACTTGAAAAATGAAAATTTTGTTAACATCTATTTTCTTTCTTTGTAGAGCAGAATATACACAAAGACTTCAAAAATTTCATAGGATTTTCTGATAAACTTTCAAAGTTTAAAAACTTGATATGCTAACAATAGAAAGGGACAGAACTCAAGTGCACAGTTACAAAATTAGCAGTGAAGTTCATTTTGCTCCACGTCCTGGCTCAAAATGCCAACTCTCCTGAAGGCCTGCCTTTTTTCTAGACACATGCAGATCTCAAAAGTAGTTTTACTTTTAGCAAATCACAGCATTCATCCTGAAGTATTTGTCTTATTTTTCTATTGAATTGTTTTAATCCAAGTCTAAAACTTTTATTACATGCATAGGACTATCTTTCATAATCTTTAGGCATCTTTATGCATCTTCAGTCAACTGACTCACTAACTATTACAAAATTATTACAAAAATACCTCTGAGCAGATTCTTCACTCCTAATGAAGCAAAAAGGTTGTTGAGTGCTGGTTTGGATACCATTAGCTAATAGCGTCACAAAGCCTTTTTAGACCCACCTGAATTTATTATTTTTTATTACATTATATCGTATTTCTGCATGCAGATTTCCAGAATTCATGATCATTTGGATCATATGCTCTATTTGATCATTACTATCTATTTTCATAGAATCACAGAATCATAGCGTCATAGAATGGTTTGGGTTGGAAGGAACCTTAAAGATCATCTAGTTTCAAACACCCTGACATAGGCAGGGACATCTTCCACCAGAGCAGGTTGTTCAAAGCCCCATCCATCCTGGCCTTGAACAGGGAGAGTACATGCGCAACATTTCTGGGCAACCTGTTCCAGTCTCTCACCTCCCTCATGGGAAAGAATTTCTCCCTGGTGTCTAATCTAAATCTGCACTCTTTCAGTTTGAAACTGTTACCCTTGTCCTATGATTACATGCCCTGACAAAGAGTCTCTTCCTATCTTTCCTGTAGGTCCCTTTTATGTATTGGAAGGCCTTTATAAGGTCTCCCCAGAGCCTTATCTTCTCCAGGCTGAACAACCCCAACTTTTTCACCCTGTCCCCATAGGGTAGGTGCTCCAGTGCCTTGATCACCTTTGTGGCCCACCCGCTTGAACACATCCTGGGGGCCCCAGAGCTAAATGCACTAGTCTGCATGGGGTCTTATTTTCCTTATTTAGATCCAACTTCACCTTTTTCAATCACACCTTCCTGATTCTATTACTATGCTTCACTTTGCTGTTCAGTTATGCTGGCTTCCTTCTACTCTTTCTTAAGCCTTGCCCTATAGCTGCTTTGTATTGCCACTGTACTCCCACTATGGCATCCTTTCATAACACTAAATATAAATGTAGGAATTAAATTATCTTAACTGTCTTCTCATCTGCTGCATTTTTGCATTATTTCTCTTACTGAAGTTTAACTAATCTGAGGCTATTTCTTTTGCTTCTACCAGCTGACCTGCTGGTGAAGATAAAGGACAAGAAGGAAATTCACAGGCAGTGGAAGCAGGGACAGGTATCCCGGGAAGAGTATAGGGTCACTGCCAGATTGTTGAGGGATGGGGTCAAAAAGGCCAAGGTACGGCTGGAGCTGAACTTGGCAAAGGATGCAAAGAATAGTAAGAAGGGCTTCTACAGGCATTTCAGCCAGAAAAGGAAGATCAATGAAAGTGTACCTTCTCTGACAAGTAAGACTGACAAGCTGGTAACAATAGGCGAGAAAAAGGCTGAGGTCAACAAGGTCAACAAGGTTTTTGCCTCAGTCTTCACTGGTAACCTCTCTTCTCACACCTCCTGAGTTGATGGACCGCAAGACAGGGACCAAGGGAGCAAAGTCCCTCCCAGTGTAAGTGAAGATCAGGTTCATGACCACCTGAGGAACCTGAGCATACGTAAGTCTGTGGGGTCTGATAAGACGCATTCCAGAGTCCTAAGGGAATTGGCTGATGTAGTTGTCAAGTTACTCTCCACGATATTTGAAAAGTCCTGATAGTCAGGTGAAGTCCCTGGTGACTGGAAAAAGGGAAACATTGCACCCATTTAAAAAAAAATTAGAAAGGAGAACCCTGGGAGCTACCGACCTCTTAGTCTCACCTCTGTGCCTGGGAGGATCCTGGAAGAGATCCTTCTAGAAGCTGTGTTAAGACACATGGGGGACAGGGAGGTAATTTGAGACAGCCAGCATGGCTTTACCAAGGGCCAGTCCTTCCTGACCAAACCAGTGGCCTTCTAGAATGAACTGACCACATCAGTAGACAGAGGAAGATCTGAGGATGCCATCTATCTGGACTTTCTGTAAAGTCTTTCACACTGTCTCCCACAACATTCTTCTCTCTAAATTGGAATGATACGGATTTGATAGGTGGACTGGTTGGTAGTTAAGGAACTGGGTGGCTGGTTGCATCCAGAAGGTAGTGGTCAATGGCTTGACATCCAGGTGGAAATCGGTGACAAGTGACATCCCTCAGAGGTCCTTACTGGAACCAGTGCTGTTTAATATATTCATCAATGACATAGACAGTGGTATTGAGTGCACCTTCAGCAGGTTTGCAGGTGACACCAAGTTGAGTGGTGTAGTTGACATGACAGAGGAATGGGATGACATCCAGAGGGACCTGGACAAGCTGGAGAAGCAGGGCCAAATTGAACCTCATGAGGTTCAACAAGGCCAAATGCAAGGTCCTGTACCTGGGCTGGGGCAGTTCTCAGTGTCAAAACAGGCTGGTGGACGATGTGATTGAGAGCAGTCCTGTGGAGAAGTACTTGGGGGTACTGGTGGATGAAAAACTGGACATGAGTAAACAATGTGTGCTCATAGCCCAGAAAGGCAACCGTATCCTGGTCTGCATCAAGAGTGGCCAGCAGTCCAGGGTGGTGATTCTGCTACTCTATTCTGCTCTGGTAAGACTTCACCTGGAGTACTGTGTCCAGCTCTGGAGTCCTCAGCACAAGAAGGACATGGACCTGTTGGAGAGGGTCCATAGGAGAGACACAAAAATTATCACAGAGTTGTAGCACAAGTTGCCAGGAGAGGTGGTAGATGCCCCATCCCTGGAAACATTCAAGGTCAGTTTTGATTGCGTTCTGCGCAAGCTGATGTTGTTGATGATGTCCCTGCTCACTACAGCAGGGTTGGACTAGATGACCTTTGAAGGTCCCTTAGAACCCAAAGCATCCTATAATTCTATGATTTTGATTTATAAAACAATATTGATTGGGCTGGTTACATTCTTTTCCTACTTTGATTAGTTGTTCTAGCAGCATGCAGTGAGCTTCTTAAAACTAATACAAACAGCCAGAACCGACTTCCTCTTTTGACTAATAGTAAAAGTAGTAAGAAACATGTTCTAACAACCACTCATTCACACTTCCTGGTGTCTTTCACTCAAATAGTCTCATATTATACGCTAAAATCAAGAGAACCTATTAATCTACTAAGCATCCAAAAATTTAAAAGCGCAAATTCTTGACATGATAGGTAAAGCCAATACAGAAATATGTTTTCCAATAGGTTATATATTGTTATTATTATTAATATTATTAGTAGTATCATCATCTGATCTAGGCTACTTCTAAGAGGCAATTAAAGTTCACATCATGATATGCCAGTCTCATAATTATTGTGCATGTCTTTCAGATGTCGGTTTTATCAGCTCACTATTGATCTTTGCAGAAACTGAGTTAGGGAGAGAATTATCTTCACTCCTGAAGCAGGACATGGCTATCAGAAAAAAAAATTAAAAAGGAAATAAAAGAAAATGAAAAAGAAAAGAGACACAAATTTGGGAGAAAATTTCATTTTTTTAATTTCATCCTCTAAATACTCAGGATGCATTTGTATTTTAAGACAATGTAGGATTTTTAGTTCTGTTGGTAGATTTTTATATTTTATTATTAGATAAAATCATAAAAGCCTGATTATATATGTATTTCAGTTATATAAATATAGACAGCTATTGAAAAAGAGAGGAAAGGGCTTCTAATGTGTAGCATAGAATTCTTCAGAAGATAACTGGCCTGAAATAGAAACCACCTGGCCAGTGGAAGTCCCTCTGCACCATAAAGACAAGCCCTGGTATGCAGCACAGGTACTGAAATAAGCAGTAGCTACCTACATGCTGTTTCTGTGGTTTAAAACCCCTGTCTTTGGTCTTGCAATGATGTTTTACAGCTAGCTGACTTACAGGGTCTTGAAGTCTGCTTCCCATACACTGTTCTCGTGGGTTTAAAATGTAAGAAAACTGAGTTAAGGGTTATGGGTGTAGGGGTTGTTGGGGTCCACTGTGGTGAGCCTAAAGGTTCTGCTGCCCCTACCAGTACCCCAGTGACTGAGTGACCATCCTTGGAGGTATTCAAAAGACACGTAGATGTGGCACTTAGGGACATGATTTCATGCTGGACTTAGCATGTTAGATTTACAGTTGGACTTGATGGTCTTAAGGGTCTTTTCCAATCTAAATGATTCTATGATTCCACACCCTGATACCAGTTCTCTGAGCACACTGAGTTGCACCTGGGGCTGCTCTGAACACATTTGCCCTAATTCCCATATCTCATAACTTGGAAATGAATCTTATGCTTTTATTCTTTGATTTTTTTTTGTTGGGTTTGGGGTTTTTTTTTCTTTATTACTGAGGACAGTTCCTTGAGTCATCACTCTACCAATTAAAGGTAGTCAGTGATTTTCTTAGACCACACTTGTCCTTCACTGATTCTGTTTCTAGTGAAGACATACTCAAGGATGAGAAGCAGGAA
>NW_010406303.1:0-6481 GCF_000710305.1 Buceros rhinoceros silvestris | reverse complement strand
CTGTGAAAAGATTGTGTGAATATTTATTTGACAGTCAGATGTTCAAGGGGCAGGGAGGAGCAACAACCAAGTGAAAAATGTAAGAGGGCAGAAATTTTAAACATGGAACTATGAGCCATAGTCAGTGTGATGACAGATCTTGCTTTTTCAGGGCTTAATTTGGCTTAGGGGCACAATTAATTGCTCATTCCAAGTCCACAAGTTACTCTTTGGAAAGGCTAAAAATATTTTCATTAGAAGATATCTTGCAGGAGCTGAAAAAGTTTTGCATTTGGACAGGGGTCTCAGCTGTTGGATATCCAACCTAAGCAGTTCTCCAGCACCGTCTGAAGGTAGCTGAGTCTAAAATTCACCTTTGCTGTGTTTTCAGCCAACACACCTACTTTATGGGGTTGTGAATGTAGCCTGTCCCAAATTCTTTAAGAAGCTCAGGATAATCAATGAAGAGCAACTGGGATTTCTTGCAGCAGCATGAAAGTGCTCTTTGTTAAACAGACTGGAGTTTGTAGACAACTCTTTAGAATCACAGAATCTGAATATCTCAGTTTGGAAGGGACCCATAAGGACCATTGAGTCCCACTCACTTCTTCTCACAGGACTGCCTAAAACTAAACCACTAAGAGTGTTCAGATACTTCTTGAACTGTAACAGTCTTGATGCCATAACCACTTCCCTGGGGAGCCTGTATCTGTGACCGGCCACCCTCTCAGTGAAGAATCTTCTGCTAATGTCCAATCAGAACTTCCTCTGATTCAGCTTCATTCAATTTCCTTTTGTCCTTTTTTTTTTTTTTTTTTTTTTCCCAGAGAGAGGGGAGATTAGCACCTCCCCTTCTTTTGCCCCCCTTTTCAATTTCCTTTTGTCTTTTTTTTTTTTTTTTTTTTGGTCACCAGAGAGAGAGGAGATTAGCACCTCCCCTTCTGTTGCCCCCCTTGAGAAAGCTATAGACTGTGACGGGGTCGCCCCTCAGCCTTTAGTTTACTTTTTCTGTATGTCACTGCACTGTAGTAGCATGGCTGTCCAAAAGCAAAAGCTGAGTAGTCTTGTACCGCAGTTTTGAATTTCACAGCTGCCTGTCATGCTGTTTCTAATTCCATGTACTTCACGCTGGCAGGTTTTTTTTTGCATTTGTTGTTGGGTAGATGAATGAGAACGTAAGGTACTGCAGGGAGGATTATGCCCTTTGCAAGATGTGCAGTTTAGGCAGAGTGTGCTCTTGACTTGTGTACAGCTGCTGAGTCTTTCTTTTCCATCTTGCCCTTGAAACGATCTCTAATGAAATGCAGCAGAATCTTATTCCCATAGGAGATTGATTATTGTGCAGTTTCACACTCATTTAGCTCTTCCTTTTCTGTTAGAAGGGTATGAACTGATTATTTGCACCACTGTCCACAGTATTCTGCTTTCTCCTTCAGGGATCTTCTGCAAATTTCTTCATGAAAACTGTTTGTATTTTTTGAGATCCCTTTATTATATAATAATCAAGGAGAAAAGACTGTTTCTCCCATATGATTAGATATAAGAAATGAGTAGAAATAAAATATCTAATACCTCATGTGAAAAAATATCATATAATTATAAGGGGATTAGAAAATATAGGGACCAATCCTTTTATTTGTACTAGCTTCAGTGGCAGTCAAAATGGTTTAAAAACTGCAAAATCAAAAGGCAGGAGAGGGAAAGGAATACACTGGACAGTGTGGGAAGGGGAATGAAAAAGAGAAAAGGAAAAAAGAGGGGGGGAAGGAAAGACAAGGGAATAATAAAATAATCTTATAATAATCTTAAAATCAGGTTGCTGCTAACATCACTTTTTTGTCTCTTGTCATTGTAATTTTAATATGTCTTTGACTGAAAGGAGAACTCACAGCGAGTGAAATAGTGAAGAATTGTTTCCCCAACACAGGGAAACATATCCCTTCAAAGTGAGACAAGAGACGTGGAGGTAAAAAAAGATAATTTAAGGGGCTAGGGCTCTGACTGTGAAATCATATTTAGTAAAAGCCTGAATGCCTGTAAAAGTCTGCCACTAAATGACATATACTCTTGACTGTGCATCATACTCATGCTGAAGACAGAGGCATCCTGCAGCACATCAGCATTGTTTAAATCTCCATATCCTTATAATCTGCGATTTAATTGTTTAGACAGTCCCACATAAATTCACTGTGCATTATGGACAGGAAAACCTACTGGTGCCTTCTCCAAGGAGCTTGAACCATGCTCTCCTGATAATTCAAGTAAAGATTTGATTTGTATAATTAGATCACGTAAAATACTATTATATGTATACAATTTACAACTGTTTTACTCCAGTTTAATGGCTAGCCCAGCTGTATTGGTAGATCTGGATAATGCTCTATACAGAGGGTATTTCACTTCTACTTAAGCCTGGAATCTCCCTCACTGTTTCATGTAATTCCAGAAGTCTTCTTTCAAAGCAGTTATTGATGTTTTCCAGCCTCATTAGGCCCCTGTCATCTGCTGCCTTGATGACTCTGCAATGAAGGGTGAGTGATTTAGGATACTTCTTGACAGTATCAAAGATTTTCTTTTAAGTTCCTTGTTCTGTGCTCTGCTCTATTGATGAATCCCTCTTGCCTCATCAATTGCATCTCCCAATCAAAATCCCTGCACTCCACTCCTTCACTTTCACTGTATGATATTTCCTTGATTTCAGCACTTCTCTCTCCTTCACAATGCTTCATACCTCATACATTATTAAACATGCTTATTCTATGAACCTTATTTTTTGATCCTGGCATATGACAGCCTATTTTCAGAATCACATTTCTAAATCTTTCCAGCAGTAATATCATTATTTGTTTCCTTTAGATAATATCTCAGATCACTTATAAACAATAAGTTTATAATGCCCAATAACTGTAACATATTCACACAAACATACTCTGCCCAGTGTTTCTTGTAGTTTATACTTTACGCAGGTGTAATATTTAACTTGTTATTTCAGCAAGCTACAAAGTAATTGTATGATCATAGCTGAAAATCGGTTTTACTCTGGAGTAAAATGGAATAATCCATGAAATAATAACATATATAAACAAGAGTGGTTGAGTATTGCCCAGTTCCTGGGGTTGGTTGGCTGTTTGCTGGCTTTTTACCTTATGTGGTAGATGGGTGAAGGTTAGGGATAAATAAAGAATGACAATAACCATTTGATTAAATGACAGATGAGTTCCCCCACCCCATCCTTTTTTATTTTTTGTAAATTTGCATTTCGATCACAAAAGTGTTTTAACATACTTCACTATTATTTATACTATTTTTATTATACATTTAAATAATCTAATACAAATGAACTTTTCTCTAAGGAAGGAAAAAGAGGGGAAAATCTATATGAAGTCTTCAGCTAAATGATACTTACAGCTTTACATATTAATTAAAACTTTAAATAACACGTTTCAAAACATTTTACCATCTCAAAATTTTTCTTCTCCCTTCTCCTACTCACGCCACTTCAGTTTTCTAGGACAATGAGCAGAAGCCTCAATTTAAGTGGAGTCTAGTATAACTGGAAAATAGGAACTTTTATCAGGTATTCCATGTATTTTTTTTTTTTTCAAAAATGCTGAAAACTAATAGAAGACAGTCTAGAAGAGACCAAAACAATGATCAGATGTCTAAGAAACATTAATTCTTCTGAAAGATAGTAAAAACTACATTTGTTTTATTTGAGAACAGGACACACAGAAGAAATATGACAAGTCTTTAGAAATGTGAAAATCTCCAGCAGGGGCAAATGGGAACAAAGTTATATCTTTGTTCTTTTTACACAAAAGTGAGAGGTAAGGTTTTTAAATCACAGCAAGGAAGATCTACATTGGAAATTACAAAGGAAAAAATGAAGCAACTGGTATCATTCAACATCACAGACAGGATCTTGGGAGGGCCCAGAATCTGTGCTATGAAAAGATTTCCGTAAGACAAACAGCTGTCATGAAAGGTTTGGTATATGTGGTGGTCATCCCTGGGGAGGGTGGGGTGCGGCGGAAGCCATGGCAGCGTTTTCTATGTGTTATCTTTATTTGATTCTGTGAATACAGACTGAGTAGTTGACATCTCAATCTTCTGCTAAAACAACTGAATATAGTTAATAAAACAACAGATAGATTCAGTTACATCAACCTGGCATCGGAGAATACTGTGGGACTGTTCAAGTAAAGAAGGTAATGCACCTGTCTTACCTGCTGTGATGCTGTATATATCCTTGAAATTCTGGAAATGACAATTGCTTCCACAGACCCAGCAGCAGATAACTGTAAGGATCAAGAGAAGATTTGTGGCAGGATTATTTGTAATATGAAATGTGTAAGTAGTAATAAGGTTCTTAGATCTGGGAACAAAAGTGATCAAAGAAAGCTGTCAGAACAGGTAAATTCAGTGAAATATAAAACACTCAATCCACAAGTGAGAAATAGTGAAGACAAAAAAAACCAAACAACCAAAAAACCAAAACCAACCCGTAAAAATGGTAAGGAAAGGGATAGTCAAATGAGTCTCGAAGGGATCTGTGGTATAAATGTTCATGTAAATAACATCAGTATACTTCATTCTTACGCCATGTCAGAAAGAGTTTGAAGTTCATCTGATTTTCAAAATAGCTTTGATTTATCAAAGTAATTATTGGAAATCTAAAATGTCATTTGCTTTTGGAATATAATTGAAAACTGCATTTATTAAAATGTCAGCATGTACAAATAGCTATTAGATTTGTTATTTCTGCATGTGTTTTTTTTCCTCTACTCAGCTAAAGATAAATATTTTCCTTACACAGTGCTGTATGGAAGCTACTTGTATCCTTGTAACCCTGCTGCAGAATGGTTGTACTGTGTCATGCGAGGGTCCATCTAGCTGAGCATCTTGCATTTTGTGATGGCTAGGGGTGGATGGTTGGGATTAGCATACAAAACACGGTCAAATACTGAGCAATATTTTCTCCCCAGTATGCTTCCCTTATTTTCAGCAACTTTCTGCCTAAAAGGATTCCTAACATTTCTGTTTACAAGATTTTCACGGATTTTTCTTTCAAGAATTTGCATAATTACTTTCTGAAACTATCTAAGCTATGATATCAAGAATAATACTGTGACAAAGTGTTCCACAGTGTAATTGAGAGACACTGCAAAGAAAAGCATTTATTTTAATGGCTATGTGACAATTATATACAAATTGTCTTTATCCTCTTGATCTCTGTTGGAAAAAACAGTAACTAAATCTTTTCCTAAACAGACTTCATGCCCTTAATTTGTCCCTCTAGTCATCTCATATTTTTAGTCATCTCTTCCCAAATTGAGAACGAGAAGTCCAGCACTCAGTTCAATATTCCCTGCTGTAAAAATAAGGGATTCCCTATCTTTGGTCATCCTCTTCACCTTTTGCTTTATCTTTTTCAATCTACTACTTCATTTTCTGAGGTGTGAGAATCACAGGTATTCCTGAGATGTGGGATCACCACAGAATAGTGGCAAACTTCTACCAGGAAGCTGCTCTGTGTCAGTGTAGAAAGGTTGTGCAGGAACACATTAGCAGCTCTTGCTATGCAGTGACCGTTAAAGAATAAATCAAGATTGAAATAATTAGACCAGTAACATCAGTTGCCCAATCGTGCATAAAAGTTGTCAGAATGCAAAAAATGACTGTATTTCTTGAAGTAACAATAGTTTCTAATTCAAATCACACACAAAATATTATACATAATTTATTATTTCTACTACTACTACTGATTTTGTTCCTAACCTTCCAGAAATAGTGAGCACCTGCTTCCAGCTATTATCTATACACTAGTGTAGATATCAACAGATTCTTTTGACCTTCTTGCTCAGGACTGACCGCAGCAAACCTATTTTGGGAATCAGATATTATTAAACACAAGCAATGCTATGAATGTCTGGGGAAATCTGAATGAAGAGAGGAGGGAAAAAAAAAAAACCCTTCTCTATTTTTTCAGACTTGGGGAAAAGCTTGTTTGAGTTTTAGCTGAAAGCATCTCTTGGTTATCATTTTGTCCAGACTCATTGCCCAAACCTAAACTGCAGTTTCTGGTTTCCTTTATATTAAATTGCACCAACTTTTTGCTTAGAAGACTGTCTCTTTTCTCCTGAGTTTGCATGCCTGCTTCTCTTCTGGTAAAAGAGTCTGTAGCACCAGTATTATTTATCTGAATTAGTTCTGTATATATTCTCTTCCTTTTGCCAATTTTTTAAGTTCATTTTTCTCTTAATGTTTTGTTCTTTGCTTCTGCTAATCTCCACTTTTCATAATTTTAGAAACTTCAGACACGTAACTATGAAGTCTCTTCTTAAATGAGAAAAAAAGCTGAACTTCTTTAATCTTGCTTCATAACTAGTATTAATTTAGCTTCTTTCACTTACACCCCTCTAAAGCAATTATATTCACTCTTTTTCTTCTTAAGTGCAGATGCAAATTAGGATAAAGGCAGTGGGGATTTCCTCCCCCCACC
>NW_010406302.1:9479-14778 GCF_000710305.1 Buceros rhinoceros silvestris | reverse complement strand
GACACGTGATTTGATCAAGATGTCTTTAAAGTCTGTGGTGTGAAGCTTAGGTTTGTCTAGTAGTATTTCTTATATGAAGTTTAAGGAGGTTTTCCAGGAAGCAAGTGTCCGTCTCACATTGGTGCTGGCTCAGGAGCTGCAGCAGCCAGGAGGTAAAGAGCCCTGCCTGGCTCGGCAGTCGAGTTGGGGAGCCAGTGCTGTGGCAGGGTTTGTGGAGGTTACTGCTGCGGAGGTTCACAAGGTGAACCACTTGTTTCTTCCTTTGTGTGAACAAGGGGAGCCCGTCTTGCCTGTCCGGTGATTTAATGCTTATCTGGGAACAGAGAACAGGGTGTGAACCTTAAACGTCGCAGCTGATTCTATAACAGCCAGCTGTGGGTATCTGGGTTTGTGCGTCTTCTGCTCTGCACCCGGCTCTAGTACATGAACAGCCTTTTTTTAATGAGAAAATCTTTAATGTAATACTGTTGTTTTTTTAAATCTCAATTAAGGGCCCTGGCTTTCAGAAATGGGGCTGTGATTTTCCACAGGCCTGAGGAAACGCATTTTCCTCTGCAGTCTGTGGAAGCCAGGTATTCAGTGTCTTTGAAATTCAGACTCCGTATTTACCTGCTGAGGGCAATAGAGAGGAGGAGTTTTTCGAAGAATAAAACATGTTGGGATCCCTGCCACTCCCTCGAGATCCTTGGAGTCAAGACCCAGGCTTTCAGGTAGAGGGTAGTTAATTATTTCTGTTCTTTTCCTTTGAAGCTCCTCAGAAGCTCCATCTGGGGTTTTCAAATGAGGCCAAAGCCCCACGCACAAAGGGTAAAGGCTTTGTAAAGAAATTTGGTCATGCCTGTCCTGGAAAGCTGGCGGGGCTGCTGAGAAATACTGTGCAGGGCCAGAGCAGCCAGGGAGAGCTCCCCGTGGTGCACCGGTATGGCACAGTGCAGGGTCGTTCTCCTGGAGGGATGTCCAGGAGGATCAGCCGTCTAAACATCTGCGTTTCAAGTCAAATTGGTGGCGTCGATAAATCCGTCTCTTGCCATGTAGTAGAGCGTAATGTCTTAAAATTCCTTGATGTTGGAGTCGTGCCTCCAAAGTGGATGTTCAGCTTATAAACCGCTTACTGGTGGATGTTCTGTCAGTAGGTCCCGGGAGAACTTGCAGTGCCGTAGATCCACATCGCTGTCAGCCCATACGCTTCCATCCCATTCACATCGCTCCCAACCACACATAAGTAAGTTTCCCTATTGAAGGGAAACAAGTCAGAGAGGGCGGCTAGTGACACTCATTGAAACCCCGCGCACTGATGCTCTCTTTCCGAGTAACGGGATGGCGCTGAGCTTTACGTTGCTTTGCTTTGTCTGTGCAGATAGTCGCGGCAATAATGGCAATCACGGGCATCGTGATGATGGCGTACGCAGATGGTTTCCAGGGCGATTCCATTATCGGGGTAGCGTATGCTGTTGGATCAGCCTCTACATCTGCATTGTATAAGGTAGGTCATAACTGTTTATTAGGATTCTTATATCCTTCATTCTCTTAAAAAAGCATGAGTACAAAGTGAATCCCTATAAAATAAATGTTTTATTATATCCGTCCCTCCCGCATCATTCGTATGGTGACCATGTCAGGAAAGTTGCTGTGAGGGTGATATTAGTTCTAGCTGCCAAATACTCGGAACGACTTTGCTTTACGAGCCTGAATGAAATCTCCATTACCACGCTGCGAGGAGCTTAGGATCATGTTTTAATCGTTTCCTGCCACCGCAGTTTATCGACACGGTTTCAAGGGACTTGCCATATGCAGCAGGAAGGAGAGTCTGAATGCGGGCGGTGCCGCTGTGCCCGAGTGGGGACGGCTGAGCGGCTTGTCCCCGCTCTGCACTGCAGCTCTCTCGCGTATTCTGGGCTGGTGCTGGGCGTGGAGCCCTGGGTGTGCCTGGTGCAGGCGATGCGTTGGAGGCACATGGGGCTTTGCCCTCTGCTTGAAGGTAGAGGCTGCTCTGGAAGGTGAGGGATGAAGGGGGAGGGACCTGTCTGAGTTAGAAACAAGCTGGGCTAAATATGACTGTATTTATTGTCAGCTTGGGGAGGGCAAAGCGTAAAGAGGAGCAGAAGTTTGGAGTTAGTTGTGGTGGGATAAGAAGTTGCCTCCCAACCTGCTCTGGTTGCAGATGTCCCTGCTCACTACAGGGGGGTTGGACTGGATGAGCTTTGAAGGTCCCTTCTGTGAGTCTGTGATTCACAGATGACTCAAAGTGCATGAATTTAGGCTCACAAATCCTCCGCGAGGCTTGGGCTGCAGTGAGTCCCACCGGGCTGGGCTTTCTTCTCACAGCAGGTTCATGCTCTGGAAGTCACTGGAGTCCCCTCACAAATTCTTGACCAGGCTGAGCACAGCCAAAATCCCGTAACTTCTGCCCTTGAGCTCTTAGTTACACCTGCTCCTCATGGCATTTTGTATTAAGCTTTGTGAAGCAGACTCAACTGTCCCCACGGTAACACCATGGGTTCCCCTCGGTGCTAATACACAGGGGAGAGCAGGAACTGGACCAGAGCTCCCCTTGCAGAAGTTCTGTAGGAAAGGGCTGGGTTGTGGCCACACTGCCCTGGTCAAGCCCGTCTCCCCAAGGTCGTGGAGACTGTGCAGGAGGACTTTGCTCCCCATGACAGGCATGAAGTCTAACGCCCTCCTCTCTTCTTCCTTTGCAGGTCTTGTTCAAAATGTTTCTTGGAAGTGCAAACTTCGGGGAAGCGGCTCATTTTGTCTCTACCCTGGGCTTCTTCAATTTAATTTTCATCTCTGTTACCCCGATCATACTGTATTTTACAAAAGTGGAGTACTGGTCCCCCTTCTCTGCTGTGCCGTGGGGTTACCTGTGTGGCGTAGCCGGTCTCTGGTTAGGTACGTGATAAAAAAAACTTTCTTATTTTTCTAGCCCTTCTCCTCTCCCCCACTACAAAATTAGCCTCAGGCACAAACAGTTCTCACCTGTAAGCAGCAGAGCTCACACACAGGTTAAGGCTGTGCAAAATAATTGAGAAATTATTCATGTTTTTCCTAAGAAGCCTTACTACTAGTAGTAACAGCAGAGAATAAACATACTAATTGTCTGCTTTTCATCTTTGCGTTCCTGCTGTGGTTTCATTGGTATTTCCCTGTCTCTGGCACAGCTCGATTGCTATAAATCCAGTTCTAATCAGCTCCTGGCATGCTCTGTGCGCTTCATGGGGACCCACAGCGCTGGGGCACCTCTCTGTGGGTGCTGCAGGGCTCGGGGCAGAGCTGGCTCAGCTTGGTGTTAGCCTGCAGAGGCTGGGGATTTGCGCTTCTCCCCTGAAATTATTCATGTTTTTCCTAAGAAGCCTTACTACTAGTAGTAACAGCAGAGAATAAACATACTAATTGTCTGCTTTTCATCTTTGCGTTCCTGCTGTGGTTTCATTGGTATTTCCCTGTCTCTGGCACAGCTCGATTGCTATAAATCCAGTTCTAATCAGCTCCTGGCATGCTCTGTGCGCTTCATGGGGACCCACAGCGCTGGGGCACCTCTCTGTGGGTGCTGCAGGGCTCGGGGCAGAGCTGGCTCAGCTTGGTGTTAGCCTGCAGAGGCTGGTGCTGTGTCTTCTCCGGTGGTCTTCACCTCCCCTCCGCCCTTCCACAGCGCTCCCTCTTTCAGAGCCGCAGTTGCTGTCCTCTAACCATGCTGAGGATCTCTTGGACTCAGCCCAGGGCTGTTGTAATTTCCACATCTAACAACCACCTTTCCTTTAGCAAAGTCTCTGTTATTTCATAATTGAAGAGGTTTTTGTCTCCATTACGAGTATATTAAACGGAGACAAAGAGGATGTCGTTGCCTGGTGTATAGCCCATCCACGCAGCCACCCTGGGATGTGGTTGGGCTGGCAGCTGAGGAGCTGTGAGCACCTGAAAAACTGCTCTAACAAGAAGGGCAGCTGCTCTCTGAGCACCAACAGGACAAACAGTTGGGGTGATTTATCACCCAGCAAGCTACCCCAGTGGAGAATCCCAAACACCAGGAAGAAACCTTGGGGAGCGATAAACTTGCTCCTTTCGCTTGGGATTCACCCACAGGACTAGGTGGTGGCTAGTGGGTGGACCTGTGGTCCTGCCATGGCACCCAGCAGCAGCCCCTGGCTGAGAGAGCTGGCAGAATCCCTAGGGAATAGCACGAAAGGGAAGTTTCTGCAGTTTGCTTTCGGTCTCTCAAGGGAATTGGAACTGGCTGAGGGTGCTGTCACATAAAAAACCCGTGAATTAACAGTGTTGAAGGTTTGTACTTCAGTCAGCTTTTATTTTTGCCTTCAACATGGCAGCAAAATGACGGTCTCACTCCAGTCTGCTTAGTTCACCATTAACTTCACCATTCAGCATCCTCCAGAGTAAGTATGGTTTCCTGCTGCCGTCACCTCTAGCTGGGCTTTCATCAGTGAAACGTCCTACTGGGACAAGGACAGCACAGCCTCAGCCAAGAGGTGACTCTGGGATCAGCTCCTCTGGTAGGAGGAGGAATGGTGGCTCATGGCAGCAAAAAGCCCCAGGTTGGTGTCTCTGGTTTAAAGCTTGGACAAAGCTGTGAGATGTGAAAGTGATAACCTTGGTATTGCAGTTTGCCCTCTCTTTTCCTCAAGCAGAACTTCTCCTCCTTTCACCCCACATTTAAAAAAAACCCAGAAAAATCAATCACTTACTAGGTGACAACTGCCTTATTGTGCTGCAGATATGGAGTGTGTGTTGTTTGTAGGGTCAAGGGGGAGGAGAAAAGTCTCACTCCGCTGTTTCTGCCCAGAATCACCTGTTATTCTCCCTGGTTTTCCCTAGCTTTCAATATCCTGGTAAACGTCGGCGTGGTGCTCACGTACCCCATCCTGATCTCTATCGGCACAGTGCTCAGCGTCCCTGGAAACGCAGGTATGTTATGGTACCACGGCTGTTGGGGGCAAAATAAGCACGTGGGCCTGCAGGCAGCAGAAGCACTTTATTGTCTAAATAGTCAAAACCTGTTGTCACATACATCAGAAGCTTCCATGGATGCTCCTGGTGAGGGGGGGGTGTTCCAGTTGAAGCATCTCTTTTTTTATTTTTTTTTTTTAGAGGAATGCAGGACAGAGCTGTGAAACAGTCAGCACCTGTAAGGCTGCTGAAGGGCTCATATGTGCAGCTGTTGCTGGTTGTGGAGTTGGGAGATGGGGTCTGGGGTTGTCAAGGCCAGCTTTCTGGCTTGGCATGCTGCTCTCTCCCCACCACTGGCCCAGGCTGCCCCCAGAGGTGGCAGCAGCCCCCTCGCCGG
>NW_010406302.1:6954-9322 GCF_000710305.1 Buceros rhinoceros silvestris | reverse complement strand
CTGCTCTGGGTGCAGATGTCCCTGCTCCCTGCAGGGGGTTGCGCTGGGTGAGCTCTGAAGGTCCCTTCCCCCCCAAACCGTTCTGTGATTCTATGATTGAGACCAGCGTGGCCAGTTCCCCAGCCAGAGCGCACCACGCAGGGTGTGGGGATGTGCCAGGCTGCTCTGACGCTGTAGATCATCCTGCTGCAGTTTGATGCTGTTGATGTTTCTTCTTCACAGCTGTGGATCTGTTGAAGCACAAAATGATCTTCAGTGTCGTGAGGCTGGGAGCCACCATCATCATTTGCATTGGCTTTCTGCTGATGCTGCTCCCTGAGGAATGGGATGAAATAACCCTGCGGTTCATCAACAGCTTGAAAGAGAAGAAAAGCGAGGATCACGCCGACGACATCACAGAATCCAGCGTACACACGAGAAGCAGAAGTAGAGCTAATGGGACAGTGTCTATACCACTAGCTTAGGGCTGGTGGACTTCAGCTGCACGCAGGTGTATATTCTGTGAATATAGCTTAAATTTCCTCACCCCTTGTATGCTTAGAACCGACATTTACTCTGGACTGGGGATGACCTGTAAGATAAGAGAAATATGTCTATAATAAATGTTTACATTTATACACTTATCAAGGAACGGGTGTAAATAACTACAATAAAATGTTTTGTAATAAAAAACATTTTCGCTTGTGTCTGTCTGAACTGATGGGTTTGAGACAGGGCCAAGTCTGCATCGTTTACCTCCTTTTGCTGGCCACAGTGGAGCCCTTCTCAGGGGTGCAAATCCCGGATCTTTCCAGCCAAATCTCAAAACCGCACGTGTCAACGTACTGTCAGCAGGAGGGGGTGGTTTTGGGAAACCATTTCAAACCGCTCCCAGCATTGCTGAGAATTAATTTCTGAAGGAAGCCCATGGCCGCGTTGATACCAGGAATTATGATCATAATAAATACTCTGGGCCGGGCAAACGAGTTAGTTTTTCATTAAGTTATGTTATTATGAAACAAGGTGACGAAAGCCACTTCCCACAGAGCCTGGACATGCCTCAGTGCTTTACTAAAGCAAAAAATAGCCTTATTTGTCCCTTTTTCTCCCAGAAAAGCTGTACCCCCCAGCTGAGCAAGCCTCTCATGAGAGACTGAACACCCCTGATCTCCAGCGTCCTTGGGAAACGCCTGTTCCTGTTTTCTTTGGGCCAAAGAAACAAGGTGACGAAAGCCACTTCCCACAGAGCCTGGACATGCCTCAGTGCTTTACTAAAGCAAAAAATAGCCTTATTTGTCCCTTTTTCTCCCAGAAAAGCTGTACCCCCCAGCTGAGCAAGCCTCTCATGAGAGACTGAACACCCCTGATCTCCAGCGTCCTTGGGAAACGCCTGTTCCTGTTTTCTTTGGGCCAAATGAATGTTTTTCTTAACCTCCTCCGTAGGGAAGTCTTTCGAAAGCCAAACCAACCAACCTACCCCGTTCATTCCCGAAGCCTGTCACGGTGTAACCTGGGCTGGCTGGTTTCTCTTACAGCATTCCCAGGATCGGCCCTGCAAGATTACTTTTAGTTGAGAGCATTTGATGAGCAGACAAGCATCCCCCCCCCATCTTTTTTAAAGGAAAAATAGAAACAACTGGAAAGTATCGCAGCTTTCTGAGCTCTGCTGGGCCTGCCCACTGTTGGTGAGGGTGATGAGCCACCAGTTGGGGTTTTTGAAGATATTTCTGCCAAGGAAACCACTGTGCATCTTAGTAAAGTAACAGCAAGAGCACAAAGCTGCGGAGCCCATTGCGCGCTCCTCTCTCTGCAAGCATGTCCCGGTGCCCTGGTACAGCACCGATGCACGGTGTGGGGTGGTCCCAAAAGAGCCCCGGGGTCGCTGGTCCCAGTAGCAGAGGTGGCACTGATGGGGCTGGAGGGTGGCGGGCAGCCAGTGTGTCCCCATGGCCATTAGGGCTGAATACTGCTGCAAGCAAATTCACATAAAAAAATAACAAAACCCACCTTTTTTATTTGACTATCCTATTTGATAGGGTTTTTTATCTTTTAACATTCATGCCTAGACTGTTTCTTGCAACCAGCAGAGCTAAGGAGCTAAGTTTCATTTAAAAAATGAAACCCAAAACAGGGCTCTTTCATCACAAGGCTGCGGGTTTTTTATCTTTTAACATTCATGCCTAGATTGTTTCTTGCAACCAGCAGAGCTAAGGAAATGTGTCTATTTAAAAAATAAAACCCAAAGCAGGGCTCTTTCATCACACGGCTGCAGAATTAGGGCTGTAGAAACCAAACACACACATTAAAAATAGTCTAAAAAAAGTAAATTGCATCGAACAGGAGATACCAATGGGCCGTCACAGCTGAGAGCAAATAGCATATGGAAGTT
>NW_010406302.1:1844-6904 GCF_000710305.1 Buceros rhinoceros silvestris | reverse complement strand
CCCGTACTGCATCCTTCAGGGAACCTCCCTGATTATTCAGCAGGGAAAAATCGTGTCAGATCCCTGTGTTTGAGTCAGTTTTCCCCTGCTTGAGGCATTTCATGGCCAGGGGCACAGCGTCTTACTGTGCCAGCCTGTCACTCTCTACAAGCAGCCCCGGTGCGTGTCCCATCCCCAGGGACCAGCCATCCCCCTTGTGTTTCTGCAGGGAGAAAAGACGCGTAGCTCTGAGCACAGCCTGTCACTCTCTACAAGCAGCCCCGGTGTGTGTCCCATCCCCGGGGACCAGCCATCCTCCTTGTGTTTCTGCAGGGAGAAAAGATGCGTAGCTCTGAGCGCAGCAGCCACCTTCCACCTCATATCAGGCTCCACAGACATCGTCTACCCCAAGCTCTCTGCTAGGAGCGAGTGTCCCCCGTGTCACTGCCTGTACAGCGACCGGTGCTGAGGGTTGAACTGGGGCTGTAGAAGACTTTTTCCCCTCTCTGCCACCACTTTGCTACCCCCCAGCTCCTGCTGCAGTGGACACGAGGGCTTTGCTCCTCCACCCTTCCCACCATCTGCCCTGGGCAACATCCACTGCTGTAGCCATGAGAGGTCCCCCCCAGCCCCTGCTGCAGTGGACACGAGGGCTTTGCTCCTCCCCCCTTCCCCCCATCTGCCCTGGGCAACATCCACTGCTGTAGCCATGAGCGCCCCAGACCCCCAGAGGCGAGCAGGTACCTAATCCCGCGGTCGCGTTGTGCCCAGACACTTTCCAGAGGTGTCCATCTCACTCAGGAACTCCTTCGGGCCCCCTCCTTCGCCCGCTGCCCGGCCTGCAGCTTGTTGTCCTTACTAAGGGAGGAGGGTGGTTGTTTTCCTCAGAGCGGAACTCAGCCGGAGAAAACCCATTAAGCCCAAGAAATGAGACAGTAAGTGGAGGCTATTTTGCATGATGGTGGTGATGATCAATCAGAGAAAGGCAAACCAATAATCAACGCCCATCAAGTGACCGATTGGATGCAGTTACCTCTGATGCTGTGGGCATCTGCGATGAGCCCTTCTACCGCCTCCAACAACGTGAGGGTTTCATTTCGGTTGCACCGTCTCGTTTCACCCCAAGGAAAACGTCAGTTTTGATCCAGCAGCCGCGTTATCAGATTCTCCTTCACGCCAGGGCCCAGCTCTCTGGAGGAAAACAAAACGTGCTGCGAATAACCCGCCTCGCGCATCGCCGCCTGCGCACGTCCTCTCCGGAGGGCTCAGCGACCCAGCACTGCGGACACGTTATCTCAGCACCACCAGCCTTGGCTGGAATAAGGTGATGAACCTCCCCTGTAAACACAGGCAACAAGGAGCAGAGTATTTCTTGCCTTTACCGATGTGTAACAACGGGATCGATGAGCCACACCGCTGTGTATCCCAGCCAGTGAAACGGCGCTGGATTATTCTCCTTAGTCTCTTCACTGCTGCAAACTCGGCTCCTTTGTGGGAAAATGCCCTGCCCAAGTCAAGGCACTGCCGTACCCTTGAGCTTTTCTCTGTTTCTTCCTTCTAAGGCCGTCAGAGCACTTAGGGATCAATTATTTCAGTTTGACTATAAATTTCCAGGAAAAACCAATTCTGGCAAGTTCAGTGTCGCTTACAGGTTCCAGATGAGTTTGGTGGAGGGTTTTGGGCAATAAGTGAAAGGGGAGAATGGCATAAAGGGGTTCCAGCTCTCCTGAGAGGGACCATGTGCTGTCCCTAACGGCAGCGTATGGAACCAACGCTCCTTCCAGCCCCATGTGTCTACAGCACAGCGCTTCGGAATCGAACTGAACCTGAAATACAGATAAAATGCTGCATTAAATAATCTCCCAGTTAGAGAAAAGGATGAGCTTCACATCACCAGGAGGGCGGTGATGAAGCCAGCCTGGAGCTCAGGCACACCTCAACCCATCCTTCCCCCCTCCAGATGCCATCAGCTGGTGCTAAAGGCAGGTTTAAGTAAGTGAGGGGGGGCTTCACACAGGATCACTTGTGCTGTAGCAGGGGCTGTCACTGCTCACTCCCGAGCTGAGCAGTTTGAAATGATGCCAGGATCTATGAACTCCACCCTTGCACATGCACAGGTCACTCAGCAAAGCCCCCAGCAGCCACGGGCCAGGGGGTCTGGGTGGGTAATTTTGGTACTGTGGTTCTAAGTGATAATATTTGGGAGCCTCTTCCGGTACCGCTGGGCCGTCCTGGGACCCAGTTCAACCCCAAACTCACCCTCAGTTTGCCCCGGTGACCTGAAGGAAGGGCTTCGTTCTGCAGCCTGTCTTCCTCCCCCCACCCCAAAGCCACAACCACTGCTCTTGGCTTGACAAAGTAAAGGCGTGTGGAGAGGAAAGCACAGCTCCAAGGTGCCCAGATGCTGAGATGTCAGGGATTTGCTGGGAGATACTGGTCATTAACTGATGCAGCATCCGGGTGCTGCACAGTGCAGTCAGGCCAACGTCCTTGGGGACGTGTGGCACAGAGCGGTACCACAGCAGGGGAGGTGGGAGCTGGCGCTTGCAAACCAGTCAGAAGGATACTGCATCACCTTTATCGCAAAGAGGAGCATCTCTTCACCCAGAGGTGACGTGCTTGGGGCAATATCAGCCTGGGTACACCTGTCCCTTTGCAATCCCCTTCCCTAAACCGCGATACGACAGGCAGTGGTACCATCCTGCACGGCAGGTGGGGAAACCCATACGGCTTGGAAAGAAACCTGGCCAAGAGAGGGAGTTTGGTGGCCTGAGGAGCAGGGGAACCCCGTGAGGACTCCAGCAGGGCCAGGGCCAAGCCATCACACCCCGGTGGAACACCCAGATACAAGCATGGCAGGCACGGGCTTTAACACCCGCACAGGTTTTCCCCTGCTCTGACACATCCGCCTGTGCATTTAATTCACAGTTTTCCCAAGTTGCTTAACAGGAATGGCCTGTTCTCAGCAGGGGAACAGGGAGGGGAGAAAACGGAGAAATGGACAGTTTGTGCCTTGAGAAGCTCCAGAGGGAAGGAAGGTGTTGATTTTCTATTCTCATACGGAAAGAATAAGGGGAGAAAAAATTAACAGGCTAATCTACTCTGCTTCCTCCTGCCCTGCATGACCTGTCATAAAGCAAAGTCATGAGTGATGTTGGTGCTTTGTGGCTGAAAACGTGAACTGGCTGGCTTGCTCCAGCGATGAGTTATTTCTTCTGGCAGGTGCCACCCCCAACCAGTGGCATTTTGCAGCTCTAAACCTCCCCATTTCCATCGAGGGGGACTTGAGTGGATCATCCATAGATCTACTGGCCACGAGTGCTGGACGCTTCACTCCGCCACGACCTTCGTTTCCCCGTACAACCCTCCTCCTCGCACTCCTCTCCCATGAGAGCAGCCAAAAGAGGCCCCACACCAACACCGGATCGCTCTGGGAAGCCCAGGGAGATGAGCTGCTGCTATATGAACCCCATCCCTGCCATCATTTGGGGCTCTCCTTCGCACACGCCACTCTTGCTGTTCTCCACATTTCACAGCTGAACCCACAGGTGCTCACCTCCTCTTGCAACCCTCTTCCTGCCAAAACCCCCACCCTGCAGTATTAATTTTGCCGCATGAATAATCCTCCCCACATATTGTCCAACCACTCCACCTTGGAAATGAACAGCTCCCAATAAACTGGGCCCCCTGAACACCTTCACACACCTTGGGAGCAGATGGAGAAGCGCGGATCTTTCACTTACGCGCTGATCCTGCTGCATTTGGCCCAAATCCTGCAGCGGTTCCCAAACTGCGGAACATGACTCACTTTGGCCAACATTTTCAGGTGGGTCGGTGCTAAAGCTGCATTTCCCCCCATCAGTGCCACCAGAAGCAAGGGTGGAGGGTACTCCTTGGCCAGCCCCTGTCCCCAGGCTGCTTCTCCCACACAGGGTGGGAGAAGCTTTAACCCTTCTGGTGTTCCAAGGATTGAATTTCCTTTCAAAACCTGAAGATTTAGCAAAAAAAGCTGCTTGTAGAAATACCTCCAGGACAGCCAATGACCACCTGAGGTCATTGGTTGAAAATTACTTGTAGGTATAAAACAAAGCTTCTCTGAGGCTTGGTGCTGGCTCCCCAAGCTGCTTTCCATGTCTCCAGCAGCAACAGCCACCTCTCATACCCGCAGGGACATGGTTGGGGACAGGTCAATGTTTAACTGGGAAGGGAAGGACACGTGGGCACGTCCGTGGGAGTCAACACCAGCCTCGGCGGTTGGCAGGGAGCTCCTCGGGCCCCACAGTCGCTCACAAAGATCCCTCCATGTTCAGAGACGACAGTGCGTGAAAGAGTTTTCCTTCTCCTTTCAGAGCCACCGCTCTGCTAAATGGGACTGAGCTCTTCCAAGGCGCACCCCAAGGTGACCAGGGTGGCACCGATGCGTGCTGGGGAGGACCTGCCCGCTTGCGCTGCCCACTACCAGCTCTCCGTCGTGCCAGCACAGCCCAGTCTGCACCCGCCATCTGCGGAGGCGTGGGGAAACCCCTCCTTTCACCAGCAACTTCCACCGCTCCGGGAGACCTGGTACGGGAGGTCTGCAGGTAAGGGGGTCATTGCCGAAGGATTAAGAAGCGCAGGGCAGAGACCCCCAGGCCCCCTCCCCGGGGCTGCAATTTGCTCGCTGTGGTGCGGGGTGGGTGGAGGTCTGTGCACACACCGTTTGTGTGCCTCGGTAACTTTTTGCCACTTCCAGGACGTTTTAGCTTTGGGAAAATATTTTTTCCCCCCCCAGACAGTTTTGGAAAGTGCCTCAGCCAGCAGAACCCAGGTCCCAGGCTCCTCAGTCCCATCAGCCACCCCCTGCAAACAGCCCCCTCCCCAGCACTGACCTGGCACGAGGCTGTGCCCGAGCAAACCCTTGCACAGCGGCCCCGTAGTTCCCAGCTATACACCAGTTCTGTCACCTGCCACCACTGGGCACATCGATAGCATTAAAATCAGACCTTGGGCAATGTGCTAAGCAGGTGAAAATCAGCTTTAGAATAAATTACAGCCATGTCTGGCACTGACGGCACTGGCTTCATAAGCCAAGAGGAGGGCAA
>NW_010406302.1:419-1662 GCF_000710305.1 Buceros rhinoceros silvestris | reverse complement strand
CGTGCCCGTTTTCCTAAAGGCAGCTCCACGCAGCCGCTCCTGCAGCCTTTCACGGCAGGGTTTAAACCCCATCCACACCCAAACCCTCCTCGGAGGTGGGCGCCCATCTGAAAGTGGGTGCGTAGCCCTGTACGACCAGCTGGGTGGGGATGAACGGGCACGTTAGGCCAGCCCCCCCGAAAGCCAACGCGGTTTGAGAAAGGGCAACGCAGAGGAAGGAGGATCTGCAGCCCTGGCACTCTCCTCCCCTCTTCTCCATCGCCAAAAATTAATTTCTGACACTCGCTGTGCAGCGTTAAGTGCCGCTGCTTCTTCAGGGGATGGATATTTCCTCCAAAATCATCCACTGAGGGGCACCAGGAGAAGGAGAAAGCAAATAAACCTCTGGCGCGATAGCAGTGATGCTGCTGGAGCCGGAGGTCCTGGGGTGAATACAGATCAGGTCTGGCTGTCCAACAGGGGGTTTCAAGTACTTGCTGACAGCAAGATCAACCAAACATTCCTGTTCTGGAAATTAATCATCACTGGGCATTTAACAAGAGCTTGTAAAACCTGTGTACTTCTAGAAAAAACCTTTAAACCCCCCTCAATAAATGTCATTTTCTATTCCTTCCAATTTTCAGAAATAAAAAGAGTATGCTCAAGAGTACTCGAGCGCTGTGCTGGCTTGGGCTGCTCGCTAAATAAGCAAAGCCTCCAAGAGAAGACATTTTATTTGGTTTATGAAGGTTCATTTTGGCTCCTGTTAAATCCTGCTTCTCCAGTGGGAGAATCTGCTGCTAATAAAGTGCCAGGGTAAAAAAAAAAACCAAAAAACCGGAAAAGTCACAAGAATGACTTCAGCTCGTCCTCCCTACGTGGCACGTGTGAGGTGGGACAAGGGTCCCTCCCCACCAGCATCATGCGGGGGACTGTCCCCACCGCAGGACTGAGCTGGTTTGGGGACGGTGAACACTTGGCTCCCAGTTCTGTATCTGTAGATAAGGGCAACACGCACACGCATGGATAGGGGGAGAGGGAATAACGTAAATATATTTCTCGCTCATGACTTTATTTAAATAACTTCTCTAAAGCCAGAACAAGCTTCTCCCAAGGCCCAGCCCCTTGCCTGTGCCAAGTCCCACATCCCCAGCACCTTGTGCTGCCTCCCTACCTATGACTCCCCACTCAGAAATCCTTTATGGACTATTTTGATTGAGAGGCAATAACTTAGCAGCCCCCCTACTGCTATTACGAGCTGCTC
>NW_010406302.1:0-244 GCF_000710305.1 Buceros rhinoceros silvestris | reverse complement strand
GCGGTGTCTGAAATCTCCCTCTGAAGGACCTGCCTGCACTGGGGATTTTCACTTCAGGCGCCGGTTCCTCTGCGCGCAGAGCAGCTGCAGCTTTGCTCGGCGGTTAATCATTGCTGGTGCTCTGCAGAGCCCAGCAATCATTGATCTGAGGCAGTCACCGTCCTCCCCTACCGACACCCTCCCTCCATCACCGCCTCGCTTTCTGCTCCCAGAGCCCTGCAGTGGCAGTCTGCCGTGGGGCTCC
>NW_010406301.1:67429-75275 GCF_000710305.1 Buceros rhinoceros silvestris | reverse complement strand
GCAGCCAGCAGAGGGATGGCCCCGGCCCGTCGCTGGGGATCAGGCCGATTGCAGCCTGACGTGCTGTTCTGGTTTGCCCTCCGAAATAAAGGGCAGAATTGAAAACACAGAGTTACCAGACCTTTTAAAAACACTGATTTCCCCTGCGCTCTGCCCAGAGGTGAACTGGACCTCAGTTAGGTTATTGAGGTTGGACTAGGAGGTATCCAGCGCCCTTGCAGCACCTGCTGCGTCAGTGGTTGTGGAGGTGAGGAGCGGTGGGCGCCTCCGGCTGCGGTTCCGAGCAACCCCGACCTGGAGGCAAGGACCTGAGAGTGTCCTTGTGCCTACCTTGCTCTGGGTGGGCAAGCTGACATGCCACAGGTATGGGATTGTAATTAAAAATATCATCTATCAGTGCTACCCTCGGTTTCATTAGCTAGTTTTGTCAGAATGTTATCTGATTAAAACCACCTACTTTGGTTATTGCTACTGAAAAACATTGTGTAACGTGTTGGGGTTTTTTTGGTTGGTTTTGGTTTTTTAAATCGTTCTTTTTCCATAATAGGAAGCGATGATGTAGATGGTTGCATGTTTGTTTGCCCTGTAAAGAGCATGAGCTGTGCCTGGAAGTTCAGCCGCTGAATTAAATGGTTATTTGGAAGAGGGGAGTTAAATACTGTTTGGTTGCAGTATATTTGAATTTTGTTTCTAAATGATAGGGGGTTTTAGGCCATCTTCTAGGAAGAAAAAAATATTGTTGATATAAGGGAATATTCTAGGCTTTTCTAGCATCTTATTTAGCTTGTAACTGGAAAAAAAAATTGAAATGTTAGTAACTCACCATATGCTTTTTCAGCATCTAACCTCTGAATGTTAATAGTATTCATCTCCTACGCCATTCCCACTAACACGGTTCATGGCAGAGTAATACAAAGGTTACGAAAAGTTTGCTCTCAACTGGTTACAGGATGTCTGTTACACTTGGAGGTGTTTATGCCTTGATTTCCTGAGCATGCTCAGTATACTCAATATATCACTTGTCTGTCTTTGTACAGCTGTCATAGTGGAAATCTGAAGCAATTTAGGTGAAAGAAGGACTAAAATCTAGAAGAAATTAGACTATCTACAAGAAAGCATTATGAGCAAAGCTAGTTGAAACTCGATGTGCCATGCGTGATGAAATTAGGATAAAAAAGAGAGACTTAACATTTTCTAAGGATGGACATTTTAAGAAGTAATTTACATATATAATCTGTTTTCAGTTTGATTTCTTTCAAGCATCGAACCTGACTCCTAAGAGGTGTTAGAAATTCTAGCACTAATGCCAGGGAGTGGGAGACAGCCCAGGGAATCCACTGGGACAGGGTGTGACAAACAGGCAAGACTGGGGCAGTGTCCTTAGTCAGGGACTGTGGAAGTTCTTGTCCTAGGGTATTTGATAGAAAGTGAGCCACTCTGAGCACCAGTTCGCCTGGATCCAGCTACTTCCTGGTAGCTTGCTTAGCAGTTTCGCCAGAACAAGGTGGTTAAATGCTGTGTTGGGGCGAGTTTGTGAAGGGCATTTCACATTCCAAATAGTATCTTCCACAAACCTGATTTTGTTTCTTAAATGCCGAATGTAGAAGCTGGTTACTTCCTTGATGCATAAATTCCTCTGTTGTTGTTAAGGTCAAATGATGATTCTCTGTAGTGATTCCAGTTAAACGCCATCCTGAAGGAGCCTGACGTCCTTGCCAAACGTACCTTGTATTGTCATCCTAAACAACTGTTCAGAATGTCTTTCAGTGTGATCAGGGCTTTCAACTGTTCGTAATCATCTCAAGGAAGCAAATCCTGTGCTTATCTATGTATGTTAGCTCCAGTGTGGGTTACACATCTGTGCCATGTGATGATATAGAGCAGTTTCCTATTTTTGTAACTGTTTGATTTATTCAGAACTGGTACCCTAATTGCCTTTGTAAATCTTGTATTGTGTTCTTCAGAAGCTCTTGAATGCTTCCTATTCCGTGAATTGGCAGAGAAGTGAAATGACAGGATTGAAATTACTTGTCTGCCTGACTTGCATGTAAACTGTGCTTTAAATTTTGAATTCCTTGACCTTTTGTCATACCGTTTCCTAATCTTAAACAATTTTTTCTAGAACACTTTTTTCCCCCCAGAGTTGGCTTCAAAGACGAGTTAGATTAGTCTCTACAACTCTTCTAAGATGTTTGCTTGTGCTGTTTGCAGTGATTTGAGGACCATGTGTTTGCAACCATTTCTGTTCTCCTCTTACATGCATGCTAATACTTGTTGATCATCACAGTTCTTGTGAATTGCATATACAACCCAGACATCAAAGCACAGTAGAAATGCTGCAAGCTGTTGAAACGAAGTGCAAAAATAAAGCAACAGTTGGCTTTTAGGGCTCAGAGTGTAAATCAGAAGGACGAAATGTATGAACAGTTTAGATGTAAAATACGTAATGAAAAAAAATCACTAGTTTCTCCCAGTTTGGTATTGTATCATGGTGTCATTAAGCAGACAGTATGCATAGGCTTAAACTTTAATTTGTGGATTAAATGGAATGGTAGTACTCAGCCTAATACTTACTCTGATCATAACACTTCCCTGGGTTTCAGAGTTTGGCCTGTTTCTGGCCTCAGTGAAAAAGCTTGTTCAGCCTCAAGGGCAAGGAAATTTTGCATGGTTTAAAGTTTTGTAGTGTGTGTTTTTGCACCTCCCTCTTAATGGGAAAGAATCTGTAACATTAAAAGGCGAATCACTGTTTACTGTGACAAATGCCCTTTTGGAAGTGTGTAGTTCTCTGACCTTTCAGTTTGTCTTTGGCTAATACTTGACATTTGGAAACAACTGTGATCATGTTGACAAGGTTCAAGGAGACGCCACGGCAGAAGTCCCTTGGCTAGAAGAATGCAAGTTAGCTGAAGTGTTAGAAGCAGTATTCCTGCGTTACCGTTCTGAGGGGAAAGGTGTGTTAGTCTGGCAGTAGTGTGGGATGCTAACATGATGGCACAGCTTCACGGTCAGCTCGACCAGTACACTGTATTTCACTGCACTGTGGAATACAGCATATCTTGTTGGATTTCGTTATTTGGTGGGGTTGTTTTAATCACAAAACAACTAATTAGACTGAGGCAACTGTCAGCTGTGCGGTGAACAGCCTGTGCTTCCATGGGTAATAGGTTCCAGATCCAGGCTGTCGGTCTTCATGCAAACAAGTGCTGGAGGAACTGGGAGAGGAACTGCTGAATTTCAGGGAGGGGGGAGCTTCCTGCCTCCTTTTGGTGCTGTGTGAGGATTTTCAAAAGGGATTTTCATTCACTGCCTTGGCCTTGCAATGTTGCTGACTCTGGAGGAGAAAATCCTCTGACAACGCAGCAGATGTTTTAAATGTGGACAAAAAGTGCCAGGGCGGGGTGGGAGGAGGTCGAAATGATGGAGAAAGAAGCAACACCCCCTGGTGTTACAAATACTTGCTTTTAGCCATATTTGTAATAAAAAAATGGTTATGGTCTAACTGGTTGTGGTTAGATTTTCTGTGTGTCTCTGGGGAAGGACAAGGGCAAGCCACGGACATCAGTGTTACCATAGCAATGAGTAATGATAGCTGTTTGTGTGATTCCACAACTGTAATTAATTATGGCTTTTACATATTATTTTTTCATGTAGAGGAATTTAATAAAGACCTCCTGATCATTTTTTTTTGTTCCTATCACAATTCTTCTGTATCTTTTTTACCTCTGGCTGAAAAGAAATTAAAAAATTAAGAAGGGCCTGTTCTTCGTATGGCTTTTGAAAAGCATCTGCGGTTTATGGAGCCAGTTGGTTGAGACAGGTTTTGCCCACTCAGTTTCTTTCCAATGGAGAAGTTAGTATTGTCACAATCATGACTGGTGAACAAGTGAGGTAAGCCAATACGTGAATTTATAGTTCAATAACTGTTGAGTACCAGCGTGCACGCTCAAGGAAAAGGATATACCAATCATATGCCCTATGGGCAAATCAGCCACCGTTCAGCATGTGACATTGTCACTACACTGCTTTGGGACCTGTGCTGGCTTCGTTTAACCTGCCTTCAGTTTTCCTACACTATCATGTCATCTGTGGAAGTCTGCGTTTTTGAGTCTAGCTCTCCAAGTGTTCTAACAGTCTGACAGCTAACTTAGTCTGACGGGTAACTTTGGAGATCCTGCAAGCCACGGTGCTTTTCTTCCCCCTTCTAAGTTGTTCTGCTATGAAGGCTGTGGAATTGCTCACAAGACTGAAGATAAAACACCTGTGTAAATGTTTTCACTGTAGGCTTCTAGGGTAGATGTCTAAACTTTGGAACTTGACAACAAATAGGCAACTTTTTGTCTGTTTATCTATATACTGTCCATGGTAAATTTTAGATATTTTGCCTTAAATTACTCTCAAATTTACAGATTATCGTGGATATACTAAGAATTATTGTTTTTAAGGATGATCACTGCCCCCTTTGGAAAGAGTAGCTAAGAATGCTCCAAGGCATGTTTTCATATTCACCTAAATCTTTTATTCCTGGCACCTAATGATAGACGTTCAGTTGAGATTAAAGCCAAATTTCAAAGGCAATGTAGCTTTCATTTTATAAAATAGATAGCAGCTGTTTGACTTGTGCATTTAAACTACAAAATAACAGTTGTAGACAGAATATAGAAATCAACAAAAGATGCTAAAGTGCTGGACAATTTTAGCTAAACATGCTACCAATTCACTCTTATTTTGGTAATAATTACATAATTTCAGATAGAATTTTGAGTCATTAGATTGCAAAATAATGTTTCTTTGCTTACATGCTGCTTATGCAGAATATTATCCCTTGCCACAAAACTGTTTAAATTACACTATTGCACAAATTTTCTCTTTTGTCTTTGCTTAGTACTTTATTATTAAACACAGAGAAATAGAGGGAGCAGAGAAGGGAAGTTTATATTCCAGAGTTCTCCTGTGTTTGAACTTCTTCTCAGATTGTTGATATCTTTTGTTCTATAAGATCAGTCGTCTCCAGTAAAGCATCTGATTATGTTTTCCAGAGTTCTCTTTCTATTTTAAGCTGGTATTGGTAACTAAGTAGAGAAATAAAGTAAAACGCTAGCTTGGTTATGACAGTAATGAAGAATACATTGGCAGTGCACTTTTAAATGCACATACAAGAAAAGGAAAAATTAGATCATTCTTACAACTTAAGCTGAAAAGTAATTGCTCAGCTTTTGAAGTATTTAGTGTTTAAAACAAATTACAAAATACAGTAAAAAAACCTACATGCATTTGCCTGGAACAGTTATTTTTCAAGTTAGGAACCACCAATCATGTAAACAGTTTTGATGTGCGTTTCATCCTTTGGAAGTTTGTATTACCTCATGCAGACCTCGCTGTTTTCTCCTTAGTACATCTGCTGTCCTTTTCCTCCTCCTCCTGATACCTTCAAGGCAGGCTTGAGTTCAGTAGCTTTCTGATAGCTTTTTATACTTTTTTTTTTTTTTTCTCAGATCCATGTGATCAAATAGCATTGCTGGTGAAAATGTGTTTGGTAATTTACTTTTAAATACTGGTGGTTACTGAAACACCTCAAAAGATAAAGCCAGCACTTCAAGAGTTAATATGTTATTAGGAGGACAGGAAGTCTGGCAACTATTGCAGAAACTAGACCTAATGGTGCACACAAACAATTTGTCAGTCTTGGTAAATGTGAATAGCTTTCTGCAAAGTGGCTGCTTTTCCTTTGTTTGAACAGCCTAAACTTTTCCTTTTTGGACTTTAAATCTTAGAAGTGAAATGGGATCCACATATTGAATCAAAATAATTTAATTCAAAACATATTTTGATTGGAACAAGGTTGACATGGAAAGAAACTCTAGAATAAAAAAAAGTTGAAAGGACTTTCTATCATATATTTAGCAAGAAAATTTGAACCAGTTCTAATTAGGCTGAAAAAACCAGCCTTCTTCATTGTAACTCACAAAGGTCGTATATCAGTGTTGAGGCTGTACACAGTGTTACCAGCTTGTGTCTGAAAGCCTGCACATGCAAACATAATCCCAGTTGTTTGAGTCGCTTGATTTTTTTTTTTTAAAGTATGTGCATGCACATGCTCCAAGCCTGAATACATTCTTAGTTTAAAGTATTTACCTGGCACTGCAGTTATGTGGGTGCATTGTCGTGTTCAAGAAGAGTATTTTTAGCATCAAAATTGTGTTTACGCTAAAAATGTGTGGAATCCTACTTCGTGCTTCTCTGTTCATACTTATATATTTTTCAAATGGAATATAAAAAAGACTCAATTATTTTAAGTGTTTCAAAAAAGATTCCTTACTTCAATGAGGAATTAAATATTTAGCCCTCTGAAGGTAATAGGCAATTATTTATACCCGAGATTTGTAATTCCTTACTTGCCGATGTAGTATGTTCCTGACTGTTTTACTTTTTTTAACTGAGTGAATAGGAAAGATTTTTCATGTTAAAAAAGCAGTTTCAGTTTCTCATCAAAGTTTCTACTTAACTACATAAAACACATTTTATATTGTTTGAACTTCTTTTTGTCTTTCAAATAAGAGTTACTTTCATGCTTTATGCTGTGCTTCAGGAGTACTTTGCTTTAATCAGCGTAGGAATATGGCAAGCAAGTCTGTGGTCTGTTTCTGGATAGCTCGATTATGGATAAATATCTATGCTGGTGACAAAGTAAATTTTTTCCATCTAATTTCAGTGTTGGAACATCCCAATCGCAAGCATGGTATATATTAATTTTTAATAGACATAATTTCATGTGTCATTATGTAATCTAAACCAGAAAGAAAAGTAGAGGACAAAAGCCAGTAGAAGCCACTTCAAAGATACAAATCTTGCTTCCAGGGGTATAATATTGTTTGGGAAAATATATCATAATAAATGGTTAGTCTATTTATGGTGGAAAAAGGAAAAATCTTTCCTAACTTAGTAGCTTAATGTTTTTCTCATTCTGACCATGTTTTACACAATAATTTGTATCAGTATTAGACTGATAATTAGTCTTTGGTTGCTAGCAGGAAGTTCTCTGATCATTCCTTTCAGAAAACAGAGCAGAAAAAGATGCACATAAAATAATGAATTTCGGAGCTGTTCATGAAGAAGTAGTTTTGATTGCACATATGTAGTGACATCGGATTGTGCACTGAAAAATATTTATGAATAAACTAAAATTTTGTTGTAAGATCAAAGCTTCAATTTGTTGATGTCTGAAGCATTTCTACCTTGGGAATGGGGAAATGAAAGTTACTAATAGGTGTTTGTGTTTGACATCTGTATATTGTACTTTTTAGCATATCTCAAGTGTTTTAGTCTCTGCCTAATAGATCTCATTAAAGAAACAGATATCAGCCCCAAGACAGTTTGTCAAAGTTAATTTGAGTCCCTGTGGACAGAATTGACAATTTGTGTGTGGCTTCACGTGACGGTCTTTTCATGGTCTTCTTTGATCTTCTAACAATTGGGCATTAGTCACTGATTTATTTTATAATAACTCCATAGGATTGAATATTACTGTTTTATGCTGGACAAATTTTAGAGGATTTTCTTGTTTTGCACGTTTTTCTCCAAGCACGCTGTCAATGATGTGCTTGATCTGCTGTGGGAGTGCTAACAATTGATTGGTTTGCTTTAAGAGCAGCATGGGAAGGATGTTAATATCCCATTGCTGCGTGCCGTATTTAACTTCTGCCTTAATGAGCACTGCCTGTCCTAGATGTTTAATCCCAAATGCTTAGCATTTGATACCTTTGGTTGAGTTTTGCAAGAAGTAAATGCTAACAGTAACTTAAAAAAACCCCAAACAACACAACACCCCACCCCATGGCCTCCCCCC
>NW_010406301.1:46884-67347 GCF_000710305.1 Buceros rhinoceros silvestris | reverse complement strand
ACCCCCCCCCCCCGTGGCCCCCCCCCCCCCCGCCATCTTTTTAAAAACAGGATAGTTATGCAAATTGGAAGTTTTTAACTTCTTGGATATTTATTTTTTTTTAGAGGTACCCATGCTTAAATATTATATACCAGTGTGGCCATGAAGTAAATCGCACATACTGGTACATTGTGGCGTTTTTCCTTGAAAATCTTCTTTATGTTTTAATCATTATACAGGCTGTTAACTGTTCCTGCATTGCTTGTCTCATAGCATAAGCACTTCCCTCCAACCAAGAGCTTAACTGTGAACCTGGAATGACAGGCGAGCTGATTTAGCCTTTGAATTTGTGTGCTATGTTTGCTCTGTCCTTCAGTGTCCTGAGTATTGGTGCTGAGTGTAACAGTTTTTTGGTTAGCCCTTTCATTTGTGATTTGGCAAATAAGAAAGAAGATCTAAAATGGCCTAATGTGGAAAACCAATGAAAGAAAATTACCTACTTTTACGTATGCATTAATTACAATGTAAAATAATTTTGAACTTGAAAAAGAGAAGTAAATTCAGGGTGGCTTCGAACCATTTCATGAAAAGGCAAAGAGTGCATTTTAGTCTTGCTTTTTTAAGAAAAAGTCAGCTTTCTGTATCTGTTAATACGAGGAGAATACAGAGTGGTATTTCTTTAGTTATTCATGTCCAAGTGCTTTGTGAGGGTAATACGACCTACTAGAAATCTAGCTTTGGTAAAAAGGGAAAATAGAAACAACATCTCCACGTACTATATATATGTATGTACGTATAAAATAACAAGGTCTTAATGCTATTTTTCCTGACATGAAATAGTTACAATATACAAAAAGCGTATTCTAGGGTTAATTTTTTTTTAGCAGGATAGCAGGAAAATTAATTCCTATCATTGTCATTTGCTGAGCCCTGTAGAATTTTATGGCTGCACATTGTAGTATTATGGACACTCATGAGACTCCTGACTGGTTTTATCTTATTAAACAATTTTGAAATCATTAATTTTTAATTGGCCCGCTTGTGGTTTTTTATAGTTTTAATTGTGTGTCTGTGTCTAAATGTTGGGGGTTTCTTAATTTAAAAAAAATAAGAAAAAAGAAAGAAGGAAAAAATCCTGTCTAAGCATATATGTTGTAAGGTGTTTCCACATGATCATCCAAAGAGATACTATACTGTGTGGTAATTCATTTTAAAGAATGTTTTCAGCAATTCAGTAGCAGGGAATCCTAATAAAAATAATAATAAAAAAAAGAATGATATAATGTTGAAGATATGTACAGGTCTTTTCTTGATTGAAAGTTCTAATTAAGTGAATCGAGGAAAATTAACTGAAATTAGCTGTCAGAAAGTCACATTTAAATGAGTGATGATCTGGTGTGGCAGTAAACATTTAAATGATATAAATTGCCATTTAAGTGTATGGTTTAATGTTTGTCATGCATTAATATGACATGAGACTGCAGTGACAATCAAGCAGCTTGCTCTAATTTGAACATATTTAGGGCTTTTGTGTGGAGTGCACCACACAAATTAAGACAATTGCTGTTTTTATGTGTCAATTTAAATGTTGTTTTCAGGCATCGGTTAATGAAACAAACCCATCATTTTTTGTGTGCAAATTGCAGAGTGATTTCCTTGGCTTTCAGATTGATTTTAACTTCCTCTGCTCAAAATTAGGAATTTCCTTTACAAGGGAGGTGTCGTTCCTTTCGTTAGATGAAGAGAATACCAACTTCGTTATGTTTTTTCATTTGCTCATTTAAATACAAAATATATTGAATCCTCTGTGTAAAACAGAGAAAGCAAATACTGCTAGTGATTTAATCTAGATGAATTAACTCTTTAGATGACAATGATTTTTAAGTTACCTTTTAATATATTTGTGCTGTATCTAATACGATTATGGAGAGATTCGTTATTGTTTGGTCGCTCTTGTCTTGGGGATTGGGTTGTAACTGGGTAACATCTTCAGAAAAGAGGCTTTATCATTCAGCATAGAACTGTTTCTGTATAGGTTTGTATATCAGATTTCTACAAGAAAGTAATAGCAAGTTGGTATTCCAGCATGTACCGTGTTTGTACCCTAACGTACCTAGTTTGTTCAGTTTCCCCAGGACTATCAATCTTCTGTCTGTCAGATTATCATCCTGTTATTATTCACCATGCACATCACACAGAAAAGCACAATTTCATCTTGAGAGTTCGTAGGAACATAGCCTTGTAGCTCTCTATAAAGACATAAATGCTTTCCACTTGCTACTTTTAATCTTATTCCCACTATTAGAGTTAAAAAAGCAAGGTCTTCTGGTCAGTGGGGGGTAGGGAGTGAAACTGTGGCATCTATCACAGGGCCCACCTTTCTTTGGGTAGAACGTCTAAAATACTGTTACAATCCTGTACTTGGATTTGATAAGGTAATTTTGTACACGATTCAAAAAATGCTTCTGCTGCTACTAAATGATGACTATCTGGCAAATTTGAGTTTATATATTTTGTGTGTGGTTTTGTTTTGTTTTTACAGGCATTAGAAAGTGAGTTTGTTTCCTGCCAGCTTCACCAGTGGATTGATCTGATTTTTGGCTACAAACAGCAAGGGCCAGAGGCTGTTAGGTCCCTGAACGTGTTCTACTATTTGACTTACGAAGGAGCTGTCAATTTAAGTTCAATAACAGATCCTGTACTAAGAGAGGTAAGTTTGTACTTTAAATATGAGAAAGGAAAATCTTTGTTGACCATGGTAGTATTGAAAGTGTAAAGACTCCACATTGTTCAAGGCTACTGGCGATTGTTCAAGTCGTGGTGTTCTCTTGTAGTTTGGCTACAGGCCAGTCAAATGCAAGGTGCCTGAACTAGTTGTCAGAGTGTCCAAAATTGAAAGAATAAGCATGCATGTTGTTCCTGAGCTTTGTGCACCTGGTATCAGCACAAACTGGATGTCAGCATAAAAATAAATGTTCAAGGGTTGCTTCAGTTGCTAAGAGCAGTCGTTTTGTTCAATAATACTGGATCTGAATAATAGAAGGCAGTGAGAAGCCTCGATTTGGCTTCTACTTTTGAATTTACTTTTACAGTTTTAACTATTTTCTTTCAATACAATCTTCCATGTGTAGTACGCAGCAAACACCATCCTTTTATAGCTTTCATTGTTTTTATTTGGCTTGCTCTCAAAGCAATCATGTCTTGACCTGCACTTTTCATCTGCAAAAGTAGAGTATTTAAATATTGGAAAAATCAGTAGTCTCACTGACACACAGCACCATTCAGAAAAATCTATTTGCTAAAGTATCCCTTAAGATATTGTGTGGTTAAAGACGCATCCCTCCTCCTCCACCTAAATAGCTGTTTATAAGAAAAAAAAAAAAAAGGCAGGATGGGGTAGGTGATTAAAACAGAGTTTTGTTATGCCGGCAAGTATATTAATTATAAAATAAATGCAACTGGTACTTTGTTATAAAATATTCTGATTCTCTGAGTACAAAGTAATACTGTCAATTTTATTTAAACGGGTGGCTACGTGTATACCAACAGGTAATATATATGTGAACTGAATGAGAACAAGAATGAAGACATTTCTGCTTACAGATATTAGGTGTGAGGGTCACCGTAGACTTCTAGGCTAATCCTGATTGAAGTATTTGTTATTTATTGCTTATTGAAAGAAGGTCTGAGAAGTAAGTAATTATTATTTTAAATATTACCATTTTTTCTGTATATATGTACTGGCTGTCTGACTGGAGCACCTTGACAGTCACATCATAGCAACACTGCAACACTTGGCTTCTAAGGAAAAATATCATCTGGGTTTGAAACCGTTAGTGACCCAAGGGTACTAGATGTTCACTCTGCTATGTTTTTATTTCATTGATAATGTTTGAGCACTGTACACTGACAAGGAAATATTAAGACTATTTATCAGACTCGTGAAGTTCTAGGTTTAAGTGTGAGCTGAAAAATAGGCTAGACATTGTGTGTATTTTGCTCTTAATCTTGATGTTAAATGAATGCTCATTGAACCATCACTGATGAAACTAGTAATTGAAGTAATAAGAATCAAAATAGCGGTCTGCCACACACAATTTTTATGTCATTTTTATTTGTTTCTAGAACAGTTCTATTATCAGTTTAACTGTGATCTGTTCTACTTGTGTCATAGCCTGAAAAAAGTAGTTTGAGACCAGGGAAGTTGCAAATCTGTCTGAAAGTCATCTCAGTTAGAAAGGCATTCACTTTGTACTTCTATCAATATTTTTTGTTACCAAATCTTTTGAATTTGTCATGTTTTATTGCACTTCACCGCAATGTTTCTTACTTTTGAGTTGTTCTATGCTGCTTGAACTGCGTGGCATGTAAAAATGAAAACAGGAGAGGAAGAATAGCGGTGTCATTGAGTTCATGATAATGAAGTAGCTTAGCAGCAGTCAGATTTTGAAACACTACTGAGGGTGTCAAGAACACGTGCTGATGAATGTGGGCAGCAGAATGAATGATATCTTGTAGCATTTTCATTCTGAGTTACTTGAAGATTGGACCAATGGGATATTTTTATTTAGTGTTTTTAAGCAGGTCAGTAAACCAGTAAAAAGATTCCTGTTTAGTTAGGTACCTCTTGCTATTGACATGGTTTTGTAAAGTGTATTTCTGTATTTTGTAAATGTATGCAATTTGAAATGGTACATAAGATCATGATACGATATTGACAGTGCAGAGATTTAATGACTATCATCACTAATGGTGAGTTATTCTGTTTTAACTTATGAGAAGAAGTGAAAGTAATAAAAAATCTGTGTGTATATCTGTGTGCATAATCATTCTATATCTATGTGCTAAATGAATTTATCATGCATCTTTGACAGCATCACCTTCTTCCTGCTTACTAATCCATCTCCCTGAGGACCTGTGCTAACATTCTGTACTGCCAAGCAGCTTCAATCAGTATTTATTTTTTCCCTTCAGTCAGCTTGCCAGAAAATATTACTACTTTTCTCTACCAAATTACTGCTCAGAGGCCAAATGAGGTTTTTTTATCTGGACAATTAACAGCTTTTTTAGGCAGGCATGACACCTCAGATTTACTACGTTTATTAGGCAACTATTAAACTAGAGTTTTTACTCTGTATTTCTTGGTTTCAAAAAGGATACTTCTGGCTCTCTGCTCTTGATAAGGTTCGGGTCTTAAAATCTTGACGGCTGTAGCAGAATTTCTTTTTTTTTCTTTTGCTAACCTAAAACAAGGAGTAGCTTCTGTATACTCTTGAGACTTGCAAGTTACTGAGGCTTTTAGGTATCATATGGAAATAATACCATATGCTTAAAACATGGCAGTTTCTCCATATTGATGGGCCACATCAATAATGAGAACCCTATGATGCCTGTTTTTCTGAAGTGTCTTCACAGATATGTGTATAGATATTGGTGACCTAACTCATCAGCAAAGGCCACACACAGAATAATAGTGGAAGGAACTGAGAAGTGGAAGAGTTTTAGGTTAATGCAGAATTTCCTTAGGTCTCCTAAATGGCTCCAACTGGCACCTTTATTTTTATAGGCAGTCAGGTTATATATATTACAAAAAGGAAGCACTCGTCTAGGAAGGAAAACTACTTGATTAAAACCATATACCACCTTTCTTTTTTTTAAACTGAAAATGTAGAACTTTTACATCCTCTCGTACTGCTGTGAGCAATTTTTTCATGCCATTCTTTCTGCCTATGGGAATAAAGGAAGTAAAGTATTTTGAAAGGATCTGACTGCTATAATAGAAAATTTTAAACTAAAATGCAAACCATGGGCCACATGCTACCTTTTGGCAGATAAACCCTGGGGAGTGCAAAGCTTGCATAATTCAAAGGCAAATCTCAGGGGGAGGAGAGTAGATCAAGAGAGAAAGGTTTGAGTCACAGCCAGTGGGGGAAGGGAACCGCACCCAGGAGAAGGCAAGGCAAGAGATCTAGTATATCTGCTGGCATCTTGGTGCTCTACTTGTCCCTGCAGAGACCATTCTTTCCTTCCTCCTCTTTTGAGCGTTTTTAACATCAATGTCATTGACTCTGATCCTTGTACTTGTGTGTCTTGCTGAAGGAGGTTAGAAATGCGGAGGGAAGATGCTGTGCAGTTGACCAGCAGTAGGTATCACATCTCTTTCCAGTGTGAAATGTGGTATTTGCCGGCAGAGGTACACTATGTGACTACCTTCTGTTGACTTGTTCTTGTATGCCGCAGTTTGACCTGTGGAACTCCCAGTCACAAGATCTGCTGTGGAAGAGCTTCTTTGTTGCCAGTGTGGAAGAGGCAAGGAGTCACGGTAGCATAGATAAATGTCATCCAGCTGTTCTGGAGAGAATTCATAGCACCTTCTTATCACAAACTCTGCTCTCTTTTTGCAACGGCTGTCCAAGAATAAAAAAAAAAAGGAAAAAAGAAAAAAGAAGTAGAATTAGACCCAAGCCATTCAGACAAGCAGCTGATTAAGAGGTGAAGCACAATCCATAGAAAATAATTTGTATATTGGGCTGATTTGTGGGTATTCCATTAGTATCTTGGTCGGAAGAATAGGAATTCCTATTGTCTCTGTTATAGTGCAACAAAGGATGATCATGAACATGGGCTGCACTTTGGGTTCCTGATTAAAAGTCCATTTCTCCACTGATAGCCCTATGTAGACAGCGTAAGTGCTCGATAAGCATAAAAAAAAGAGAAGTGAATAACAGGAAGGCAAAATATTACTTGAGGAATAAGTCATTAATTTACTACAGAAATCTCTGAACCAAAAGAAGCATATTAACTTTTGTACCAGAAAGCACCTAACCATATTCTTCAAATAATTTTGAAAACATCATCTGTTATGATCTTTGTAGGCAGTAATTAAGGAAGACTGACCGCTTTAGAAGAGCAATAGTAGCTCAAAAAAGATGAGAATAAGTTCTAGCCAATGGGGATAAGTCCTACCCCACATACTTTCATGAAGTGATTTGGTTTTAGCCTTAGATGATTCTGTTATTTAATACTTCTTCCTTTGAAGAGGAGGAGCCATTTTGTTACATGAAGGCAGTCTGTTTGACATTAGGGAGCACAAGTTTCTCTATTGTATCAGCACCTTTTTTTCTGCTGTTGATATTTTATTTCCATATGAACTGAGGAGTTTCAGAAATTGTGAAGAATCGGCTTGGACATAGCATTCGGTACATTATTTCAATGTGCCACTTCTGATTATATAAAGATAGGAAATAATTCTTTCATTTTCAGTTTTAAGGCACGTGGGATAAATTATTTTATGGACAACAGCTTTTAAATGTTGACTGAGATTAATATCTTTGGGTAAGTTTTATCACATCTTAGTCCTATCTCTTATGAGTCTGATTTTATTTTTAAATATTTATGGTTTGAGAGACTTCTGTGCTTTCCAAAAGAAGTTACAAGGATGTTTAGTTTACATGACCCCAGTTTCACGACAGCAGTAGCAGATCTGATATCTTATCCCAGAGAAAGCATTTTTGGCCTCTCTTTTAGCTGTGTTCATGGTGGGAGTTAATAGCATATTTCAGCCCTTACTCAGCTGGAGAGCTCTGACAGCAGTGAATCTTTCACAAAGTATAAACACGATTTGTATTTATTGCGTAGTTAACATTTACTAAATAGTTGGGTAAATGATCAGTCTGTTTCTAGCAGGTTGAGCAACAGCCTTTATTGTGGCTGCAATGAGTTTTAAAAAGTAGGATAAAGTGATTATAAAATACTGTCACAGAGCAGTAAATTCAGATGTGTTGAATTCATTAAGTAACGAATTCATGCAGGCAAAATTCACAGTACTGTAGAAACACTCTCTGAATCATCTCTGGCCAGAAGTGTGTTGCACAGATGGCATGCTTGACATTGCACAGCACAGGAACAGCGTGAAAAGACAAACATCGAGAATTGGTCTAGTTTTAATTGTAAATTGATAATAAAATAGCAGTATAAGGAGCCAGAATTACGAAGAATATGTTTGAAGGAAACATACTGATTCATGGCTAAGATGTGGACTTGTCAGCTACGCCCAAGCCCGTGCCCTGGTCTTTTCCTGTGAAGGAATGCGGAGCAGGGTTGCAGAGTGAAGTCAGGGCTGTGGTGGGTGGGCAGGTACCACTGCTGCATGCAGTCGGCTCGTCCGGGCATCGGGACTTTCCCATGAAAAAAATGAGTGTTTTCTTCTGGTAAAAAGGACCACTTAAATAATAGGAGCCCCATTCCTGCCCCCAGTTCGTATCATTTACCTATTAATTCTCACATCTCTGCACACACTCTGACCTGTCTGTGCTGTTGGAGTAAACAGACAAAGCGAGCCATAATTAAGTGTTTACTGTGATATCTGGGAGGTGTGGCACTTCTTTGATTCTATTCAGCCCAGAGTTTGACATGAGGAATGGGGGTTTATTGCCCTTTGTCTTAACTTAGTGTTTCCTACAGCGCTTAGAAACAGACATAAAAGTATTCGGCTAAGTTTTGATCCAGAGAAATATTTGACCTGAATGTTCTGTCTGTCGTTACAGAATAGATTCTAATTTTACTTGGTGCTGCTTCTTCTCTATCCAGCAGTAAAAAGAGTGATATTTTTGAGTTAAAGTAGGACTAAGATGCCTGATGCATAAAGGATTAAAAAAATAAGCATCAAACAACTACTTTGACTGGAAGTAGTAAAGCTTTTTTGGAAGGAGGTAACTCATGTAAACTATTTTTTCAGCTTGAAGTGTTTTGTGGTTTTTGGTTTTTTTTTCAGCTCCTGAATGAAATTCTAAGGATAGAAATTTTCAGCACAGTCAGTTCCCTCACCTCTTCTTGCTTGACCTGTCTTGTGGATATATCAGAGCCAGAGAAGCCTTGAGACCCCCTGGGCTCTTTGCATTGTTTTTTGTGCCTGGCTGGTCAGTCTTAGATGGCTGACATATTTGTTGACCAGCATTAAATAAGAGAGAGTAATCAAAAGGTAAATAAGGGATGGCAAAACCTGATGTTCATAATCCTTCAAAAATAACTTTTTTGAATAGAAAGTATTTCCATTTTTAAACTTCTTTTTCTCTTCCATATGTGGAAAGGATGAGGTACACTAGTGTATAACAGCTACAGTTATCATACACCAAGTCATTTAGCCTTGAATCAAACATGGAAGGGAACAGGCTACAAAACAGGCTACAAAAATTATGTTATTTTTTCTGTCATCAGCGTGCTTTGATTGTTTGCAGGCTCTTTATGCAGTCTAAACAATATCTGTCTTAACTCTCTCTGTAACTGGGAAGCTCAAGAATTATTCTTCAGAGTATTTTTACTGTCTTTGCACATTGCAGCCTATGGTGTCTAGCTCATCGGTGTTCCCACTGTGTCTGCAGATGTAGTGAGGTGTTTACTTACCAAACTGTAGTACGTTAGGTATTAGTTATATTTGAACAATAACTGCTTCTCGAGTGAGAGCGCTTGTGGTCATGCCAAAGGTGCTTTTCCTCAAGCAGTATCCAAAAATCCAGTCTCAGTTTAACATTATGTTTTATCGATTGATTACAAAAAGATCATTCATTGCAGTAGAAGACTGAGATAATATTGTACCTGTACTGGTTTGATCTTGCAGGTAGTAGTTATGACTTACTTTAAATAAATGTATTTTTTAGCTTAGCAATGAATTATTTGTTTCTTTTTCACAAGCGTTACAGATTCTGAAAGGTGATCACACAAGACAGCTTAAAGACTTGGCTTTTTACATCAGCGTATTAACCTTATTCAGATTGAAGTGTTATATTTTGATGAAGCTTTTTAATTTAATGAATAGAGATGGCATCAAAGGTGAAGAAATTCCATGGAATGCAAACACACTGGAATAGATTGCTGTTTTCCAGAGGAGACAGTTTGTATCAGAAAATTTGGAGTCAGTTAAGTAGCAAGTAGGCTGTGTGAATGTTATGGTTAACTGTTTGTTTGAATGAATAATGCCAGAAATATTGTGAAATTTCAAGGTATTGCACGTGGCAATGCCGCTGCTGTCTCTGTGATAATTACTGATTTTTAGCTGAAAGCAATGAGATTCTCTCTTGAAATGTTCAGCTGCCGTAGTGAAGAGAGACATGAAACAATTTTGGGGCTGGTGCTCAAATAAAATGAAAACTCTTATATTTAAAAAAATATCCCCAGAGTTGCTTAGGGTTTTGCTTGTACTAAATCCATTTTTGTACATGGGTCTTTAAATTCATCTTCACTTTCTTTTTAGATTTTTTCCCGTTTTTATTTTGCCAGTCTCTTTGAAGTACTACCAGGCCTGTTTTTCTAGTTCTAGTTTTTTTATCTGCTTCTTTCCAGTAGCCAAAGATTTAGGTGTTTTGAATGAGCACATCAGTGCTCCAGACAGAGATACTGTTTGAAATTATCCATGAACCCAGTGCCTCTGAACATTGTTGAGTGACGTTTGTTTCTGTTGGTTGTGTCTGCTCTGACTAACTGGTTTCTTTCAGATTGGCAGCTGGGATTACGCTGCAGTAGATGGACAGCTGCGTGAGCTGGAGATTGCAGCCAGGCCATGCTATGCCTCTGCTTAATATGCCTGGAATTTATATATTCAGATTGAACCAACATGCATGGCCCTGAGGGGGATCTGTTTGTATTCTCACAAGCTGTGATTACTTCCTGTTTTACTTTAATGACTGCCATGTAATTGTCGTATTGATTAGTCTGGTAAAAAGCCTTCATTTTTCTTTATTCTCACAGAAGATTTCTTAATATAGTTTAAAGTTGTGGAAGGCATCCTATGCTGTGCTCCCTTCGACAGTTTTGTGTGATGCAGCCCCAAAAAAGTATTGTTCGTGTATTGAATCTCAAACAGCTTTGTGGAAAAAAAAGGAATCCTGTGTGGGGTGACACCCTCTCTGCCCCTGGGGATCTGCAGCATTTTGGATTTAATAAATAACAAGTGGTTAGACTAGTAACCAACTTCTGAACAGACAACGATAGTATTTTGAGCAAACATAAGGAACTGAAATTAGGGGGGGCAAAGAAAAGAAAAAAAATATTCTACAAAAGGTGTTTCTTGCAAGGAAGTTACTGAGAAGGAAGAGAAAACCCCCTATGCTTCATGTATACTTGATGGCTTTCATTTCTACAGTTTTATGTTGTTTTCTTGTGTAATGAGGCGTGTTCGGTTGTGTTACATATATCTCTAATGCACTGCAGCAGGCAAGGGTTGTGCACTTTTTACTTCATACCAGCTTGCCAGTGTCCTCTAATAATGTCCCCCTCTGCAGGTTGTTGACAGTATTTCGTAAACGTGTTACCTGAGCTGAAGTAGTGGGCTGCAACTGGCATCTTTTACACTCCGTTTGGTTAACAGAGGGTATGTCACAAGCATTTTGCAGGCGTGTTTAATGATACCTGGAGAACACAGGTGACTCTTGGTCTTGTACCATCTTTCTTTAGCCTTTCTCCTTGCTCCCTTCCCTCCCCTGCCATTTGTTAGATTTTAAAGCTAGCGTAGGGAATTTTCTTTACACCAGTACGTTAAGTGAACAGTGCAATGATAAAAAATTGAAGCAATTGATTCAATATGAAAAGGTTGATTTGCAAGATTGAGAGAAGAGATTTTTCTGATTTGGTATGAAGAAATTAAGCTGCTCATTTTATTTTTAAAACAGTAGATGGGAGTGTGTGAATTTACGATACTAACGTTTGAGTGCTGTTTTTTTCACTGGGTCAAGTGTAGTGCAATATCCCCAGGGCAGGTGTACGGTCGGCAAGCATATACATTGCCTGTTTCAGAAAAGCATTTTGCCCATTTTTCACTATCTTGAGCTAACAGGGATTGTTATGAAACAAGGTAGATGGTACTAGAAAGAGCTTCTCTTCTATAGTCTTTAACCTGTTTTCATCTAAGTGTTATGAAACGTGCGTGTTCTCTGAATAGCGTTATTTGTGTCTCTGTAGTCTGTGAGGAATTTAACTAAGAATCTTACTGTTGGACCGTAAGTGACAATGTGGTCAGAAGAGGTTTTCTGATCACTTGTTATCAGAGCTTGATTTTAATCACCGTCCCGTGGGGAAAGGAGCTAGTCAGTTGGCCACTAAGCCATTCAGCTTCACTGTCTGAGGGAAAACCTGTCAAATATTCTGTGTTCTCTAGTGCTATAAAGCAACATCTGGGTGGAAGGAAAGGGAAAGCAAGTAATCATAATTGCATGTTACTCAAGCCAATAGAAGTCACTGAGGAACATGCGTGTAAACCTTTTTGAATATTGAAAAGTGACGTAGGAGCGGCAGAGAGCCAAAGTAATTATTTTTGCAAGGGCTTTTATTTTCTGGACATAACTGCTGGATAGAAAGATGGAGGTTGAACCCAAAACATTTTCTGTCCCGAGCATGTACATTGAAAGAAATGTATTACAATGCATGACGCTATTTCACCTGGGCTTTCTAATGTTTGGCAATTAAACGTTACAGATTTGAGAAGTAACTGGAATACTTTGGTGTAGATCGGTAATGGTATATTGACTGAAAGCAGCCTCATTGTAGTGGACGGTGAGGTCGTAGCTTGTTGTGCGTTCAGACCGAGGCGTGCATTTTAAACACAGGTATGCTGTGCCGGCATAGACTCTGCAGGCAATTTGGTGTTTTGTGTTTGAGTAGGCATGATGAAAGCAATTCTGGGACTCCTGTGGTCTTTAAATCTAGAGTTAAATGGTGTGTATCTTGCCTTTCAACTATATGGGCCTTCATTTCAGGATCTGAGTTCAAAACTGGAGACCGTTTCAGTTTTTCTCTGTGACACTCACTGCAGTTCCCCTCCACCCGCCCTCCCTCATATTTAATTTTATAGTTCTTTCAGACATAAACATGAAAAAAAAAAGCAATTTTGACTTAGTTTCTGAGTGTTGCTGCAAAGAAAAGTAACAAACATCTGTTTTTACCTTAACTGCATCCATATGTTCAACCTCCCCATCACCCTCCTTTGCAAAAAATTTACAGCCGTATTTAGTAGGTACTGCATACTGTTGAATTAACTTTCTTCACAGTTAGACTCTAAACTTACCCTCTAATCTGAAAATATCCGTACCAAACAGTGGCCAAAAGCTACATTATAGCTAAGCCAAGTTTTCGAGTTTTACACTCTTCCTCTTTCAATTTACTTCCCTATTCCCCTTCTCCCCTTCCCATCCCCCAAGAAAAGAGGAGATGATCCAGGAGGCTTTTTTAGGAAGAGGTTATTGTGGTAATCGGATAAATGTTAACTTGTGAAATTTTCATATGGCTTTCATACTTATAAGATTAATTAACGTTGGAAATACCACATTTATCTCATAAGTATGTGGTTTGAGATACATGCCATGTGGATTATTGTAAAGGGTTAGTTACCTTGTTTTCATTTTATTACTTCTTGTCATACTATCTGGAACAATTCTGGCCTTACCAAGGTTTTGTTTTTGTAGAGGATTTTCAGGAAGAAGGCTGTTTTACTGAGATATTTGAGAAGGAGTGAAACAAAATGAGGAAGGATATTATCTTTTACTTTGTGGTATGCAGCATGTTTTCAGAGATGAGAGTTTGTGGAACCAAAGGTATCTTTCAAACAAAGGTTATTTCTTTCCAGTTATATAGTGCCTTTACTAGATGTGAAACTAGTTGTGCAAATTTCCCAAATGTTTCTACCTCCAATAAGCTAAAGGGTTGTGTGTTCCTGAGGGATTCAGCAATGTGAGAACACATGCCCTTCCTCTGCCGCTAGAAGCAGCTGTCTGTCTCTTAGTAATACTGACTAATGCTAGTAATACATTTTTCAACAAAACCAAAGTTAGAAGTTGGGCTGTAATTTGTTAGAAAGTGAGTTGATGACTTTTTGACTGATGGTCAGTTTACCTTATATTCTCAGCTAAGTGGTAGGTTGTTTTCTTCAAAGGAGATATTAATTCTCTCTCTGAGGAAGAGATTCCCTGCTCCTTGCTGATTTTCTTTGACAAGTTGAGCAAAAGTCTGAGTGACATCTGGTGGCTAAAATGCCCTGTATTTCCCTTTCTATTGTTATGTACCTTGAGATAACAGAGAGTGCTAACTCCGCTATCACATGTTTCTGCTGACAGAGGGAGGTCACGCGTCCTTCTGTAGCGATCCCTCTGACTGAGACTTCATCACAACATGAAGTTGACATCTGGACTGACTTTGAATACAGTCTATGAAAAGGAAGGAATCATTTGGGGTTGCGAGTACACTCTCGTGGTCATAATTAAGAAATGTTGATGCTAAATAAAGAAATCTTACTTTTTTCCTTGATATTAAAAGGAACGCAAAAGGTTTTTATGCTGCAGTCTGGCCACTACGTCTAGACATAATTGTCCAGGTGTTGTTGCATTTACTCAACAATTTTTCATATTTCTTTTGGATCTCTGAAGATGTCAGTAAAGAGGACATACAGATACCAGTATGTATGTACTATTTATGTACAGTTTTGATGTTTTATGAAATCTTGTTAACTGTGGCAGGACATGATCTGAATGTAGATTTTCCTCATTTCATTGACGAAAAGGGAAAGATTGTACCAGGGAGCTGTTGTAATCCTGGAAATGCAGGCTCTTGTATTTTTTTGAAGGACCAGATAGAACCTAATGAGTTTAAAAGACTTGTTTGTGCCGGACGTGTGAATCCCAAACTTAAGCTAGATCAACAGCATGGATGTAGAAACTGCTGTTAAAGACTGAAAATGGGGAATTTGTGGTCCTCTAAGGCAGGCTTTGGCAAAATCATTGTCCCATTGGTCAGCAGTTTCGCCAGTTCTGACAGAACACTATGTGAACAGGCAGTGAGATGAGTAGAATATTTTATAGTTGTTTTTAATACCCCAGAGGGATTGTTTTCTGTGCTGAGGGTGGGTGGGAAACAAATAGCTGTTCTGCGGCTGCTGTTTTGTGGTCTGGGAGTGTGATACTGCTGAGTATCACGTATGTAAGCCGTGGAATCATAACTCTGTCTCAACCATTTTTTATGTTGCTGGAAGGTGGTGACTTCCTCTGAAATCTGGACTGTGGAAAATAGTATTCTGACTGCTGCTGTCAGTGATTAAAGCAGTTATAACATCTGATTTTTGTTCTGTATCAGTTTGGGCTCTTGTTGTAATGGATGTATTTCAAGTATTAAAACCCTTTGCATCAATATGTGGTATCCTGTGTTTAATTTTCCCTTTCTTATTACTGACACTATGTAAAAGAGTATAGTTTGTAAAGGCAGCACTGGGCATTAAAGGCCATACCAGATTTTATGGGCAAGATAAAAATTTGACTGTCTTTAAAAGCTGGACATGGACTGTTTGGGAATGGAAGTTTCTGTATTGATCATATGTCAATGTACAAGGAAGTTAATAAATCTGAAGCTTATTCTATTTTCAGCTCTAAAAGAAGTACGTGGGAGTTGTGCTTCAAGAATATTTATTCATTTAAAATAATATATTGGATATATATATATTAGGAAATAAATACTAGATCCTATAGACTGCAGATTTGCCATAAATATTTTAAGATGCACAGAATAACTGAGATCCAGGACTGTCTGCATTCTGTTCCTTCCATGTTCTTCTGGTTCCACCCTCAATGCAAAGCAGAATTCTCATTTGCTAGTAAAAATATTCCACTCAATCTGCAAGTAAATCTAGTCAAATCTTTTTCATCTGGATTTTTTTTGAAACTAACTGCTTTTTATGGAGAGGGTAGAGCTGATAACCAGTGTGCTGTTGCTTTGTTAATGCCTTGTTGCTTAGGGGACCTCAGATTCTATGCCCTTGGGATTCCCTTGATATCTCGAGTCACAAAACCCCAGATCTGAATTTTAATGTAGCATGTCTCATCACTAGGAGGGCAGCTCTGATGGTCTCACTGAGCGTCAGTGTTTCATGAATCTGCTGTTGCTGTTCCTTAGAAAGCACTAATTGAATTTGTCAGATTTCAGTCAGCTTTTTGATAAACTTACTCACCAGTTCTTTGAAGATTAAGGTGCTTCTCAGAGTGGGCAGAAGTGTTAGAATATGTCCATAGAGTAATCGTGACTCCTATTCTGGTGAGTTCAGATGTTTCAAAAGCCTTGCCAAATGTAATAAGGTAAACTGTTTTGGATGGCATGTTTCCTATCAGAGGATGATTATTTTTTTTTAAAGATCTTGAGGCCTCAGGAACATTCTGCTTTTGGTTTTGTTATTTCTGCGACAGGATAACGTTGTGTGCCCTAGTAATAGTCTTTGTTATTATCTAAAAACAGTTATTTTAAAGAATGAGCATAAGTGTTACTCCATTGTCTCAAAAATTGTAATGGGTGGCTAAAATAGAACAGGAAATGTAAGCGCAAGGAGCCTCAAGGTATGTTGAACCGTGGAAAAGATGAATCTCTGAGAGAAAAACGCGGTGTGGTAATAGCTAAAAAGTGCATAGTGGTTTTGTGTTTGAGCATTCAGGTGTCCCATTTAAAAGGCTTTTTTGAAGGGCCTGATTTTCGGGACTTCTTTTGAAAGAAGGACTTGCTAATGCCTCGCCTTAGGTACTCAGTGTCATTAGACACTTCTGCGAATGTAAGACTCAATGCACCAGAGCAACAAAAGTATTGGCCTTTCTGCAGTCTGTTAGCACACAGCTCGTGCAAGGTAATTTTACTTAGTTTAGCTCACAGTGAAAGAGACTCAGTCTATGCTGAATGATTTAAGGTTTTCTGTAGTATTAGCCTGTTTCCATGGATAGTCCAAGGATCTGGCTGACAAGAAATAACTTGCTGAATTTTGGCTGCTTGGTTTTATCTTTAAACCAGTGAGTAATAGGTGGCAACATGGAAACCTAGTTAGATGTGCCTAGGCAAGAGGCATAAGTTCCACATTTCAGAAAAAATATCTTTAACAAATCACTAAACATGAGATGGTATTTTCATGTGAAGAAAGTGATAAAGCATGTTGCTGAAGATACAGAGAAACTTTTTTAAAAAGGTTATTGCATTACAGCTTCATGTTCTCCTTTAGCTTTATTTAATATTAGTCTTGCTGTTGGTAGTTTAATGCATCCTAAAGTTGTTTGCTCTTTCTCAATGAAAATAAAAAAGCTTGGTGTCACTTTCGTTGTAGTTACTGCTGCCAAACTAAGTGATGGAGTTTATGTAGAAACTGGAACACTCTTAATACCTACAGAAACTTCTTAGAAATTAACTTTTGTTTCTGAGTTATGATGCAAACAGGATAAGCCAGTGTTAGAAAGGAAAAATGGAGCCAATATAGAGGGTTTCTGATTATAATAGCTTGTTTCTGTTTAATATCATTGAGCAGGATGAGGTTTTGCAGAGTTTCTCATGGAAATAGCATGCACAGTACTAAAATGATTACATCATTCGTAGTACCAGTGCCAAGCACTTAGCCCCACAGTGAACACACGGGGTTGATTTTCAACATGAAACAAGCCAGACGTGTGGACTGACATTTTCAGGTGACAGTTACGGTTCTATTGCCTGTAATTAGCACCTCTTAACATGCAACCTGCCTGTGCCTTTTTCAGGCTGTTGAAGCTCAAATACGAAGTTTTGGACAGACCCCTTCCCAACTCCTCATAGAACCACATCCTCCAAGAAGTTCTGCCATGCAAGTGGTAAGTACCATGTTAACTCTTTGTGACCTGCCATTTTGTTCACTTCCTTTACTATCTTAAAATTACTCTTTGCTTTGCTTTTATGTGGTTGTGGAATTGTGCTATTAAAAAAGGCAGATGAGTTACGATTTTGTAGGACTGGGAATGTATGCAGTGCTCAACTATTATTTATTGCTGAAAGGATTGTATTGATTTCTAGTACAGACTATTTTTGTCAGTGTAATCTAAGAACACTTCATCAGTTGATTTTGTTAATACCATACCTGTACAGGTGAGAGCAAGTCAGCATGGAGACCATTTAGTTAATCTGTGGCAGATTCCCTGAGAAGCATGGATTTAGGAGGTGGAACTTCCTTGTCTTTTCCCCCAGGCATAGGTTTTCCCCTAAAACCAGGATTACTAGGAATTCATGAGCTGAAACTTACATAGCAAAGAATGTGACTAAATGTGTTTTGCAGTAAAGCTAGGGTGATAAAATCCAGGCAGTGAGCATTAACATGCTTTTCCTTTTACCTCTACTTGTGTCTAATATAATTTTATTATACAACTATTACTTTATTACTGATTACTTTCCATATCATGTTGTGTGCAGTCCTTGGGTCTAAAATATCATTTGTGTTGTCATAGATCCAGACCTGAATATGTTAAGTGAATACTCTGACAAGTGGAGCACAGGGTCGGCTAATTCACAAGTTTTTCAAAAGATAATATTCTGTTATTGTTAAAATGGACATTGGGACATTTTACACTGACAAAAAAAAAAAAGACATTTTCTCCTTGTATGTTCTGTGAGATATATGTCGTACTCAAGCAGACGAAGGTTATTAGATAAAAAACAGATCTGAAGTGCAAAGGTTTTAGAAAAATTACACAAAATTTTGAAACGTTTCCAAAGTAGCTTACAAACCTTGTGATGGAGGAGTCTATGAAATATAAATTCTCTTACCAAATTGAGCCGCTAGCTCTTCTCAAATATGTCATGTGCTGTACATGAGACTTGGCCAGCTGCCTGTCCCCCCCATCCCCAGCGCCCTTTCTGCAGCCAGCACATACTACGCTTTGACATCTCTGCTGTAGACATGCTCCTGCCCTGGGATCCCACGTACTGGATGGACAGAGCTGATTGTGCTGATCTGTGATCTGCTGGCCCAGTGCACCTCCCACGTAGTGTCCCAGGGCTGCAGACCACTGCCCATGCACGAGCGTGTGCGCCATCCACGGGGCTCTCTCTTTCAGGAGAGCCCTGCTAACAGGCATGTCGGGGAGCCCAAGTGCCCTCATCATACAACTGCATGCCATCTGTGTGTCCGTCTGTCATGGTGCCATGTACTAGGCACTTGTCCTGATTTAGAGGGATTTCTTTCAGGAAGAGGAGAAACTTGAGATGTTGATTATTGATGTGTTTAACAGATCCGTTGTTATATAAATAATTTTGATGCCAGGAAGCAGTTTGTGTGGTTTTATGATAATGTTTTTCATGGTGCTGAATTAGTAAAGATTTAGTATGTAATGGAAGAAGTTAAATTTTATGAATTCAACTGTTTCTAACTCCAGTGTTTTTTCTGGGCTGAGGCACACACAGGAAAAACACCTTAGTTATCCATTTGCTCTGACCGGTTTTGTGGTTATTAATACATTATTTTGTAATAGCACTATATTAAGTGAAATACAATAAGGATGTTTTTTCCTGTCACAATTTTGAATTACTTCTAGTTGTATTATTTACTGAGTTTTCTGTTTTCATGTGTGCATGTACGCATGAACGCAGCCGAATTCAAAGCTACCACGTGCTGCGTTAAGTGCACAACCCATAATATACACCAGGTGTAGTAATTAGCAGTCACACGAAGGCTGCCTATTTGTCTGGGTTTGCCGCTGTTGCTGTATCCCCTTGTGTTTTCAACCATCAGATAGCTGGATTTAATTGAGGCCACATCAGATGAGGCATTACTGACACCTTTAATTGAATGAGCATCCAGGGAGGATTAACTCATAATATTGATTGGCTTTTAGCCACTTGCTCAGAAGGGTGTCTGGGTAGCTTATTAGTTGCTTTTATTTACACCTTTATGCAAAGACTGTAAATAGGAATTCATAGAGCAATATGTTTTTCTAAGTACTCTTAATAACTTTTTAAAAAGGAGTGATAATAAAAATGCAAATGTATTTAATTTTTTTATTCGTTCTGTATAAATATACGTTAACTGTATGCTGCATACATATATATGTAATGAAATATTGCAGGTGGAAAATAGCCAAGAACACTTCATTAGTGTTCTAATTCAGTTATTAGAAAATTACAAATACAAGAGCAATATGGCTACTGGTGACGAGGACGGTTGAATTTCTACATCTCTGTGGAGTTCTCTTTTTTAGGCACAGCATGCAGTCACAAACCCATTAAGTTTTGATTTTCCTCCTTATGTTTGATATCCGGACCTAAGGTGCTCGATATTTGGTTTCAACATTTGCAATGTAGTTAGAGAGCTCTGTTAACAAGTTATTAAACTTTTCAATTTAATAAATTAAAAAACTAAAACCTAAATACAGTCTGTTGAAAATGAGTGTGGATTCATACCCTTCCTTTAGTATTTCTAGAAATAACACAGGATAGTGTCTGTAATCACGTCCACTTTATATTCTTTACAACTGCATTTAATTATGTTTGTCCTTTGAAACACATTTGCAGTGAAGTCTTCTGTTTTGCATTCATAAATCTTACTTTTGTACACCAGAAATATATACAGAACATGTATCTAGTGTATGTGTGTATCTGTTCATTTTAATGTGCTTTCATGTTCTCATCTGGCTTGTAAAGAATTGCAGTCTGCCAATTTAATGCAACTCGAGACAATCTCTGGAA